>NC_092132.1:85604191-85907222 GCF_043159975.1 Macaca nemestrina
CTCACTTAAAGAGTACTGATAGTTGCAATGATAACAGAAGAGTAAGTTTTCTTAAATCCTATTATAATATGCTGATATGTTTTGCTTGTGTCCCCACCCAAATCTCATCTTGAATTGTAGTCCGCATAACCCCCATGTGTCATGGGAGGGACCCTGTGACAGGTAATTTAATCATGGGGGATGTTACCTGAGTGCTATTCTCATGATAGTGAGTGAGTTATCACGAGATCTGATGGTTTTATAAAGGGATTTGCCCCTCTTTGCTTATACTTCTCCTTGCTGCTACCATTTAAAGAAGGACATGTTTGCGGCCCCTTCCGCCATGGTTGTAAGTTTCCCGAAGCCTCCGCGGCCATGCAGAACTGTGAGTCAATTAAACCTCCTTCCTTTATAAATTACCTAGTCTTGGGTAATTTACTGGGCATGTCTTTGGGTATGTCTTGGGTATGTCTTTATTAGCAGAGTGAGAAAGGCTTTGCTTTCCCAAACAGCTCTTTATTTCCCACACATTACTACTAAAAGGTAACCAAAACAGTAATAGGATAGAAAGCATGGAAGTGACCTCAGAAGTCATTTAATATAATATCCTGTTTGAAGTTCATATCTCTTTTATTACATAATTTATTCATTCACTCATTTTCAAATTTAACAACAATCATTGATTGTAGCTAAATGTCAGGAATTAGGACTGGGTCTAATCCCTGAGTATCAAAAATAAATAAGGCTTCTAAGAAGTCCTGGACAAGTAGGAAAGACAGACATATGCATATTCTCACCACATAATCAGATGCATCCCATCCCCCCAACCTCCCATCCCCCACAAAAAGGAAAAGAAAACAGAGAGAGAGAAGGAGCAACAAGCCGGAGAAAAAAAAGAGATGTAGTACGATTAGCTAGAAGGTAAGATATGGTTGAATTAGAATATAATGAGGCTGAAAAAGAGAGCGAGCTTAAACTATGAAGGGTTTTGTATGTTATTCAAAGTATTTTAGTATTTGTCTACAAAGATATCCTTATTTTTTTAAATAAAGTAACCAGATCACATATAAGAACAGAAAAAAAATTACTCTGTAACAGTGTGAAGAATGACTGCTAGAGGGAGAACAGAATGGAGATGTGGAAAATCCAGTCACAATAGTTTTTACTAAGCCCGGTAGGGAAAGATAAGAGCCTGTACTAGGGCATTCATGTTTGGGGTGAAAAATGAAGGCATAGGATTTGAAAAATGTTCAGAAGGCAAGACTGGCAACCGCTAGTGGCCAATAGGTTGTTGAGAACGAGAAGTCACTGATGATGCTGGGACTTCCAGTTTGGATCAAGTCTTTCATGACGGTTCTGCTGTTTGAAAGAAAAATGGAATAAGAAATGTTTGTACTAGAGCGGGAGAGGGTGGTTAATAAATGCCATTGAATTCAGTTTAAATGCCTGCTCTGGAATAACATACACAATTCACTTACCTCTTGAATGCAGGATTTATAAGACATATTAGAAAAGGCTAAATAATTGAAAGATTCATCCCAGCTTTTATCTGATCATCACCCCTCTTTATTCTCCTCTTTATGAGTTAAAAATAATTGTAGATTTCACCTAAATCCAAAATGTTTATTGCCTCAACCATTTAACATTTTGTGATATTTTTTAAAGAATCTGATCTTTTCTTGTGGCTCACCGTTGACAGATTTTTTTAAATTGAAAGCCAATTCTGTAACAAATTGCTTGAACTTTTTATTAAGGTAAATATACATAACATAAAATTTACCATTTAACCGTTTTAGGTGTACAATTCCTTGGCATTTAGTATATTCTCAAGGTCTTGTGAAATCATCACTTTTTATTGCCAGAACTTTTTTCATTTTCCCAAACAGAAAACTCGGCAACTCAATATTCACATATTTATCTCCCTACAAACTGTACATGTGCATTTCTGTAAGAGGTAGGCAACCTCTAAGGTGGCCCTCAGTGCTATCCACCTTCTGGTGTTCATGCCATTGTCTGTTCCTCTTTCCAGAACATGGGTTGAACCTAATGATGCAGTTTTAATAAATGTAGCAAAGTTGTGGGATGTCGCTTTGAGATTAGGGTGTGAAAACACAGTGACTTCCATCACGGGCATCCTTTCCCATTTTCTCACTCTGAGGGAAGCCAGCTGCCACAATGTGAGCAGCCCATAGAAAGCCCATGTAGCATGGCAAGGAGTTGAGACCTCAGCCTAGCAGACCGGTTGAGAATCTGAAACCTACAAAAACCCACATGAGAGAGTTTAGAAGCAGATCTTTCAGCTCATGTTAATTTTCAAGAAGACTGCAGCCTTTGCTAACAGTTGAGTTTCACCTCATGAAAGACCCTGAGTCAGAGTCACTCAGTGAAGCTGTGCTTGCCTTCCTCATCCACAGAAACTGTGAAAAATAAATATTTGCTGCTTTAAGCCACTGTTATAGAGTAATTTTTTTATGTAGCAGGAGATAATGAATACACTGTCTTAATTTATTATGTAATTTTACATCGCAAAAAATACACAGCCATAGAAATTTTAAAATGAGATAAGAAATAAAATAACAATATTTTATATTTTAATTCAACAATTTGTGTTCTAAATAAAACATTACAAAGTAGTGTGATTAAATGCAATCAATAATTTTTAAGCTCTCAAGCTTTTGTAAGGCAGGGATTTAAAGGTGTAAGTTTAGATTATTTTGATACTTAATGATCATTAAGGATTTAAAAATACTTTTCAAATAGATAGAAGTGAAAGAATATAATTATTCTTATCAAACCGAAGTATTTATTTTTTAATATCATATGGTTTTTCTTAAGAATTCCTTACATATTTTTCATTTTTCTGGATAACAATTCTTGATATCCAAATGCTATAAAGTACTTTATTTTTATTTTTTAAAAGTAAGCTACGAAAATTTTCCAAGTTTCTGAAAAGTATACTGATAAGGATATTCACAGTTCTCATATTTTGTTTTGGGCAAAAAGTAACATAATTGATGAAAAATTTTCAAACACTGATTCCAAAGTGTTCTTCTATAACATGTATTTATTTTGAAAAGCAGTTAATTTCTTATTCATTGTTAAAACATTTTCCTTATTTTGAGGGGCCCAGTGAGATGTGTTTACATGAAATTCATATTTTTATTTGCTATTTCACATCTATACACCACCACCAATGTCAACAGAATTGGAATGCTGGCAAAGCCAAAAAAAAAGAAAGGAAGTATAATTTTAAGTTAACATTTTAAAAACACTCTGCCATGATAAAACTGCAGAAAAATCTACATTTGTTTCAAAAAATGATTGCGGCCTCTCCCAGTCTCATAATAAACTATTTTAAAGGTTTTCTTGTGTTTTAAAGCTCTGGATTTTATTAACTGGGTGTAGTAATTCTCCTCTCACACTCTGTTAACGTCACTTTGCTACAGTAACTCCTTTGTGAGTACTAAACTGTGGATAATTTCACTTACGGTACTATCTCTGTATACTTATTTGAGGAATTTTTAAATCATGCTATTTTTATTCTCATCAGAGAAGTTCCTCTATTGGCAGTTAAACTTACACATTTTTCTCCTTTAAACATTATTTCATTAATGATTTTTTCTTTTTTTTTTTTCTGAAACAGAGCCTTGCTTTTGTCACCCAGGCTGGAGTGCAGTGGCTGACCTCGGCTCACTGCAACCTCCGCCTCCTGGGTTCAAGCTATTCTCGCGCTTCAGACTTCCGAGTAGCTGGGATAACAGGTGCCCGCCACCTCATCTCGCTGATTTTTTGTACTATTAATAGAGACGGGGTTTCACCATATTGGCCAGGCTGGTCTTGAACTCCTGACCCAGATGATCTGCCAGCCTTGGCCTCCCAAAGTGGTGGGATTACAGGCATGAGCCACTGCGCCTGGCCTCATTAATGAAATTTTTAATGTTCAGACTACATCTTCTTTAGAAACTCTTTATAGTAACTTAAAATAATTACTTCTATACCCATTTCATTGTTGGCACAGATTTTAGAAAATAATATGATACATGCTAGAAACATCTATACTGTTATTGAGCTGTATAGCCTCTCAGGCTGCATAATATTTTATAATATTTATTTTTCACATATGATCAGCAAGGTACTTTATGTATCATCCAACAGTATTTACTGACTGAAGAAAATGTTTAATTTATTGCCACACTTTTTATTTATTATTACAAAACTTACCATGGGGGAAAGAGCATTGTTTCCTCAATGGTATGTAGCTTTTTTTGGCCCCTTTTATTATTTATTTAAAAACTTCAACAGAGGCTTTTAAATATTTATCAAGTTTAATGAAATTCTATAAAGTACTAGATCAAGGCTTGCATTACTTAAATATCACATGAAATAACATAGTCATTGCTCTAATGTTCTGAATGCAAAGTTTTCGATGTTTTCCGTAGCATACTGGATTCCCATTATTGTTAGCTAAAAATCTCAGTATACAACTTAGGGTGAAAGTCATATTAATAATAGGGAGTACTGTAGCTTGACATGGTGGCTTGTGCCTATCATCTCAGCAACTTGGGAGGTTGAGGTAACAGAATTGCTTGAGGCTCAGAGTTCAAGACCACCCTGGGAAATTTAGCAAGGCTTGTCTCTAAAAAAATAGAAAAATAAAAATTTAGCTAGGTGTGGTGTGAGCCTATAGTCCGAGCTGCTTGGGAGCCTGAGGAAGAAGGATCCCTTGAGCCCAGGAGTTCAACGCTGCAATGAGATGATTGTTTCATGGCACTCCAATAGGGGCAACAGAGTGAGATCCCAGCTCTAAAAATAAATAAATAAATAATAGTGGATATAAATTCATATTTAAAATATAACTTTATAAAATTTTATAATTTGGGGGACAATTTTTCATCCAATTGGAATGTAAATATACAAAACGCATATATGCATGTATATATGTGTTTTTATATATATAAACATATATTCAATTAAAATATCTATACTTTTATATATATCATCAAATTAGAATATATATGTTCTTTTATGAAAATGATCTTATAATGTGTCTGCAAACTTACACCAAGTGTCAACTCTGCCATTTTCTCATTGTTTCTGGTGCTAATGTTATTTGTATTTTCCTCTGGGCTGGAAAGGTTATGTTGACACTCAGCAACCATTCCATTCCCTACTGGGTTTTCACTTGTTCTGCAGGGTCTGGAAGACTTTGCCAGACTCTCTTGCCAGAGGGTTCTGGATACAGTTTAGGTACTGCCAAAAATGTGCTTCAGAAGCCGTGGAAGGTGGAAAGGTGTTTCAAGCCACTCCATCTTCTCTATCTTAGTGATGTATCCTTGGGCTTTGGCAACTGAGCATCATGACGAGGCTGCCCAAATACCATCCTCTTACCATTGTCTCCTTCTGAGGTTCACAGAACAGTGGTGACTGTAAACTTGGTCACAGTTTCCTGCACTTCCTGATCTTTGTATGGCAACAGCAACTTCCTAATTTTCTGCATTAGCATCTTAGAACTGGTGATGTTCCCCTTGATTCTGCTCTTTCCACCCTTCTAATGGTTTTGCAATCACTCAGTCCCCTAAATTAAGTTCATTTCTGCTGGAAATACTTGGAGTGATTTTTATTTTCCTGACTTAACCTGAGATTATTTAAAGGCACTTGTCCATTTTGAGATATTTTATTTCATAACACTTGACAAAACCAGGCACACATAAACATAAAAAGGCACCACAAAATGCTTATAAAAAACACAGTAGAATACTTTCCTTGGGATGTGTCTTGTAATATTGGAGGTTAATTGTTTTCTAAACTTTTTAGATAAAAATATGAATAAGAGTGCTATTATTTTCTTTCCATGTCCATTGATCATCTTGTGTTCTACCGAATGAATGTACCTCCCTTTAAAAAAAAGTGCTTTAGACAATTAGAAAAATAATTTAAATTTTCTAGACTTTATGACTGTTGTGATTCTTTAGTCAGAATAATAGGATGATAACTATCATGTTTCCTTCTACACTCCCCCTTGAGTCTCTGTTTTGTTTTGTTTTGTTTCCTAAGATGTCTTCCTTTGAATTCAATTCTTAGCAAAATTTCCCCTCCCTTATTTAAGGTTTCACTCAGATTCTTAAATCCCAGTGTCAAAAACTTCTGATAAATGTGTTTTTTTCTGATATTGAAAATCATGCAAACTAACTCTCCTTAATGCAGTCCATGAGCAAATATGTATAGATTATTTTCAATGTGCAAGACACTGTGCTACGTGGAACAAATGCTATGGACTGAATGTTTGTGTCCCCCACCCCCCACCCAAATTCTTATGTTGAAGCCTTAACCCCCTATGTGATAGTGTTTGGAGACAGAACCTTTGAGAGATATTTAGATTTAGATGAGGCCATGAGGATGAGACCCTTGTGATGGGATTGGTGCACTTATAAGAAGAGATGGCAGACAGCTTCCTCTCTCAAAGGGAGTACACAAAGAGGAAGCCACATGAGCAGAGAGTGAGAGAGTCGCTGGCCACAAGCCAGGGAAAGAGCTCTCAACAGGACCATACCATGCTTGCACTTGATCATGAATTTCTAGCCTCCAGAGTTGTGTTTAAGTTATCCAGTTTACGGTATTTTGTTATGACATCCTAGGTCAATGAGGAATTCATGGAATCTAAAACATGCTTCTTAGCTCCAGTGAATTTAAAGTCTGATAAAAAATATTTAACAATACAAGGGAGAATACTCCACAAATATTATAGAAATGTAGTAAAGAGATAATTTTTGCTTATGTCAAAGAAAAAAAAGGCATCGTCAGAAAAGAAATGCATGGTTAATGTATCGTGCTATCATTGAGCTTATGACAATGAGATATAGAGCTTAAATTTATTCCACAAGTGAGGACTTTTCTTTGTAAAATCTATACCCTTCTATTAATTTTATATTTCTCTTTCTTTAACATTCTCATTTCTCTTCTGACCCTTTTGTAGTCACCAACACATTTCAGCATGCCTCTGAGATATGATTGATACTGTGATGGAAAAAAGATCCACAAAGAAAAACTGTGCTTACTTTTATATTTTAATGATGAATCTGGAAAGCTTCCCAGATGAAACATTTATTACACTAAATGTATTCCGCTGAGGAGGAAATTGACCAGAGAAGCATTGGACAACTAGATGTATTTACAGTATGTTGACCTCTCTTCTCTCCATTTCTGTGAAACATCTGTGAGTGATCTTACCAGTATTTTTGGCCTGTGGCTGATTATTTGAAATCAGATATTTGAATTGCAGATATGTGCATTTTTATTTGTGTAGCCGATAATTCGTCTTCACAAGGCATTTTGAAATCAAAATGCCAGTTGCCTTGTTTGATGAAGATTGACAGAAAGTTAGATTTTTGTTTATTTTTCATTATCTATTTAAACCATATTCCTTTGTGCAAAGACCTTAAATTCTATAAGAATAGTAGTAATCATGCATTCCTTATTTATCAGCCATACAGAAGAGAATAGATTCATTTTTCTGTTAGTCATTAGCAGATAACTCATGGGCATTTCTCTTGAGGCTCTAGGGTAATGATTGGATGAAGAGAAAAGACCATTTTATTAGCCTATGGTGGGGGTTGGAAGTCTATGGTTTGAGAAGAATGGGAGAGAATGTAGTGCTGGGAAGATGAGTCACTAAAACAAGGTAGATTATGAGAGAATACATGAAGAAATAATATTTACCACTAAGAGGATTTTATATGGGGCCTGCAAATAATGAATTCTCTTGAGTCCATCAGAAAGGTAGGCAGATTGCACCTGCAGTGCCATGCAGTACTTGTGAAACCAGTTCCACTTCCATGGACCTGGGTTGCAGGCCTCTGTTTTTAGCCAAGAATAAAACTAATTATATGACATACTAGTTAGTGGTTCAATCAAATTAGGCTTTAAATGGCTAAAAGGAAAGAAAGCATAACTGCCTGTAGCCTAATAAGACTGCCAACTATAAAATTTGATGGTGTTGTGATTAATCCTGAGGCAACATAACATGCTTTTAAGATTGCTGACTTGGGATCCAATGCACCTAGAACTGAGTTCTAGTCTGTTGCACTGACTAACTGTGTGATCCTACATAAGTAACTTAACCTCATTAGCTCTCAATTTTCTTATTTAAAATTGGGGAAAATAGGGTTTGCTTCACCAGTTATCATGGGGATAAATTAAATGATGCAAAGTGATTACTAAGATGTCTGACACCTAGTAGGTCATATGATTCTTATTTATATTTTTATCCTGACAATTTCACATCTGAGGTTTCATTTAATCCTGGAGCCACCCTTTATATGATACTTCCATAGTAGTGTTATAACTAGGGTTAGTAAATGAATGCTTATAGTGATGTAGCTTCCATTCCCTTTAAATCTGCGTATTTTCCATCAAATCGGTCCACTGAAAAGTGCTCGCAGGTACTTATAGAGTTTACTCACTTTTGCGGGAAGGAGGTTCTGTTGTACTCCCCTTTTCTTATATCAGAATCCCACTCTATCACACTGTAGTAATAGGAAGGAAGATATGGAGAGACTTTGGCCCAAGAGTTTTCTTAGAGTATGTACATACACCTAGTAATTGCATAGATTAAATCATAAATGTTCAAGTGGACATGTAAAGTTTACATGCCTACATTCCTTGTGCGCGCATGTGTGTTTATGGCAGTTCTGTACAACTGAAGAGTCAACTGCGTATCTATAGTAAACACGGCAGCAATGACAACACTAATAACGTAAGATGCCATTCTGGTAATACATTCTTTAAAATTCTGTGTTTCTGGAGGTGTTTTAATCTTTTGTTTGGCAATATTCATCTTAGCATGAGCCTGCTTTATGCAGGGTCTTAACACAACAGTTGGAACTACATTAAATATCGCCAATAAAATACTTCATCTCCCTAAAGTGCCTGAAGTAAAGCATAACATTTAGCTCTGTACTGTAGTTGAAATGTTAACAATCTGGACTTATGGTATGTTAAAATCTTTTGTCATTGAGCAAATTCCACAGTAGGCAAGGTATACTGTATGTCACAGGACATTAAAATTATCACTCAACCAAAAGAAAATAATAAACTGGTGAGGTCATAAATCTCAGGCACCCTTGGTCACTATTAAAAATCTGCCCAGATTCACTGTCTAATGATGTGATTCCAATCAACCCAATTTATCAAACTTATGGGCTGATTAAAACTATATTACTCCATTAAGATTAACTCCTTACTTCTGGGAATTAGGATTTCTTGATGTTAAACACCAGACTGAGAGCCTGGGATCTAGTAACCACAGATTGTTCACAGAAACTGTGATTCTCAAAACTTTCACCTGATTAATGAATATAAGATTTTATGTTCAAGATATCCTGTTTTAGTTCTTATATGGTTTAAAAAGTAGGCATTTATCTTGAAATCAGTACCTTCCACCTTACCCGTTTTTAGAAAGGATTCAATTCAGTCCAGAAATATCCCATCACACCCCTCTCACTAGATCTGTATTCTTTGAGCTCCCTCAGGTATATAATCAGAAGTGTCTACTTACATATTGGATAGGGATGGTGATTCATTAATCACAGAAAACCATTCTTTATGTAGAAAAAAGGGCTCACTCCACACTTTTTTTTACATAAAGATGTGACATTCAAGTAGAAATGGATGGAATTCGTTTTTATGAATAGGGTCCTTGCTGACTAATTCTTTTCTGGGGTGGGTAATGAGCAAATGTTATCCAGATGCATTCCTCTGGAACTATTCCCAGTTTGTGGAAGTGAAAACTACTGTACTCACAGTATAATAAAGGGCAGTCAGAGAAACACGATATCCACATGAATAGTGCAATGCCATTCCTCTCCCTCCTGTCGGGTATCATAAAGCTAGAGCCGTTACAGAGATCTTCCATGTCATACCGACAAGTTAGATTCATCCAACATAATTTGCTCTTTTCTTATTCATCTTCCAGCAACAGCAAAATTGGATCAAAATGAATCAAAGTCACGTAAATCTGCTCAAAGTAAAAAACAGCAAGAAATTTACTAACATCTTCTTGTTGTTTTCCCCATCCCACTGGTAGGCAAGGAAGGAAAAATGATCCCTTCTTCCCCCTAGAAAAGTTCTTCCCTCTTCTCACAAATTTGTCTCTAATTCTGTCCCCTGTCTTCTTAGTTTTCTTTTGCTGTTTGGTTCCCATTCCCTTGCCTACCTATTGAATTAGGTGCAGATATTATTTCTAATTGAATTTTTCTTTTTTCTGATCTTCTTGTTGCCAGAGAGCACATATAACCATACTTTATTTATGTGTATATTATTTATATGTGGATTTAAATATTGGAACAGTGTATAGTTTGCTATTTGTACTTACATAAATTTAACAATGCCAAGGCTACAGTGGATTCTAACAGCAATTTCCAGTCCTTCTTCTCTATAATTGTTCACCACCTTTATTTGGTGAGGCTAAGGAAATAATTCTGGTCTGGGATGGAGTTATATTTTTTGGAGTACGATCCCTGCCACTGCTTACTGCTGGGCCATGTTATTTAAACATTCTTCTCAGTTTCTGCTTCTAGGAAATAAGTGAAGATTTAAAATTATGTATTGAAAAAACCTACAGTATACATAGGAGACTTGATGCAGAATGGTCATTTCTAATACCTATGCTAGAGTGTTAGTTAGCTCGGGCTTCCATAACAAAATACTGTAGACTGGGGGACTTATAAAACAAAAACTAGAAATACATTTCCTTACAGTTTTAGAGGCTGGAAGTCCAACATCAAGGTGTTAGCATTGTTGGTCTTTAGTGAGTCCTCTCTTCCTGGCTTGCAGATGACCACCTTCTTCCTCACAGGGTCTTTTGTGTGTGTGTGTGGGAGAGGAGGGGTGTGTGTGTGTGTGTGTGTGTATGTGTGTGTGTGTGTGTGGTGAGAGAGAGCTGTAATGGTTCTTCCTCCTCTTATAAACACTCTATTTCTGTTGGATTAGGGATCCAAACTCATGATCTCATTTAATCTTAACTGCCTTCTTAAAAGTCCTTTTTCTAAGCATAGTCACATTGGAGGTTAGGGTTTCAACATGTGAATTTGGGGGATACATAACTGAGTCTACAACATTTAGTAAAATTACTATTTTGTAACATAAAAATTGAAATAATTAAATACATATCATAGTATTACTGGTGGGAGTTACACAAATTCATATATTTTTATGGTTCCTCAAATTATATCTCTAGCTTCATAATCTACTCCTAGCTCTGGGCCTAGATATTCAATTGGATATCTTGCAAATATTCCCTGACAACCTCTTGTTCATGTTTCTTCCAACTTCTTCTATTTCATCTGCCTCTGTACTCCACCTATTTTCTCCTATATTCATTGACCAGTCTACTAACGCAAAGCAGAGCCCTTGGAAGTTGTACTAAACTCTCAGTATCTTAGTGCCTATGTTTGATAAAGCATCAAGCATTGTTATTTTTACCTCCAAAATGCCTATTAAATTTTACTTACACTCTCCACATGCAGTGGTCTCACTTTAGGGTTCCTAAAATCTTTTGCTAGATTAACACAGGTGAATATTATGTTAAAAATCACTATTTGTAAAAATAATATACATTAAGTGAAAATAACTAAAAAGTGCAGGGAGTATTTTTTAAAATTAACCACATAAAGATTACTGATAGCCTTTATTATTTTGAGGAAATTGTTTCCAGATACAGCTTTCTCTCTATATATTATATGTATTTCATAATATATGATACTTTATATGTCATAATATACTGTATTATATATGGCATTTTATAACATAGAGTATATTATGAATTAAAGAATGAAATATAAAGATATGCTTCATAGCATATAGGATTGATGTGACATTGTCTATATTATATATAAAGCACACAGAATGTTATATAGGGTGTATAATGTGTACGATATGAGACTTTATAATACATAGTTACACCATAGTATAATATAATAGGGTACAATGTAATCCAGCATATATAAGGTACTCTATGTTAATAACTTACAAGGTACTCTCTTTTATAATTCAATAATTAGTTGTTTGGTAATTCAGTGTTAGGTTTCTAATAGACTCATGATTGGTCTTTTTTTCTATTGTCTTATCTCTCATTAATCCAAAATCCACTGAGTGGCCAGTGTTGACAGAACTCGGAAAGGGCTCCCTTAGACTTGAGAACAAAGTTCAAGTTTCATAGAATGGCATATAATTCAGTGGTGGAAGGATAAGTTGATAGATGGATGAATGGAGCCATTTTTTATCTGTCCAATCCGTCTTTCCACGTTAGTCTCCTTCAACTTCTCTGAATTCTATGCTGAAAAAGCATTAAACCACTTGTTATTTAATGAATACACTACACTACTGCACATGCTGTTTTTTTCTTACATGTTTTCCTCTAACTAGAATATTCTTTTCATTGTATTTGCCTAACAAATTTCTATCTCTTCAACATTCTGTTTGATCTAGCTTGTCTCTGTGACCAACCTGAACAGAATCATGGCCCTTAACCTCTACTCCAAATTAATTTATCCTACATTTGGTGGTATATTCCTGTTACAAAAATTGTCTTCCATGTCATAATTACTTTTGTAATTGTTTACTTCTCCTTCCTTCTATTCTATTTTATAGGCTCTCTTTGTTCCTTAAAGTTAGAATGTTTGGCTTAAAAGAGGCACTCAAATGTTTGCTAAAATGTTATTAAACTGATTTCTATGTAATTGGAGAAAGTTTTAAGAGTCACTCTTTGCCGGATGTGGTCACTCACACCTGTAATCCTAGCACTTCTGGAGGCCGATATGGGTGGATCATTGAGGTCAGGAGTTCCAGGGCAGCCTGGCCAAATGGTGAAATCCCGTCTCTACTAAAAATAAAAAAAAATTAGCTGGATGTGGTGACAGGTGCCTGTAATCCCAGCTACTTGGGAGGCCGAGGCAGGAGATTCACTTGAACCTGAGAGGTGGAGGTTGCAGTGAGCTGAGATGATGCTACTGCCCTGCAGCCAAAAGTCATTCTTCAAGTATGATAAAGATATGTCATCACGGTTAAAATTTATTAGCTTTCTATTTTACATCTGTTAATACTAAAAAAGTATCTTCTCATTTTTGTTAAATGCAAAATGAATAAGCTTTTTTAGTAAATTCTAAATACACACTTGTTGTATGGTTGAAAAACATCTTTAAGTTGAATGTAATACTGTATACTTTCATTCTGACATTGGTAATTTCCTGATGATAGGTGTATACCTTCCCCTGAAAGCAACATAGAATATTACTTATACCTAGGATTTCATTGAGGAATTGAAAATTTATAACATATCCAACATTTTCCCCTGAATCTGGATGGTGTTTGAAATACCACTCCTTCAGCCTCATCCATCTAGCTATAAACTTTGTTAAAACACAAAACTGTCGTGTGGAGTTCTCTGAAAAAAAGTTGTTATCATAAGCCCTAACAAAAAAAGTTTCGCTAATTAAGAGAGGAGAGGGAACATTAGCCATCAACACCATTCTGGCTTATGGGCTGATCAGCAATTTGACATTGCAAAAACAGAATTAAACTGTGTTTATTTCTTAAATCATATTTATTCTTAGTTCTAAAATATATAATGGCTATGGTGGAGAGAAGACTTGTAAAGATATGTTGTTACTCCATGTTATCCACCGGCAAAACAAAAGAAAATGCTCATTACTTTGGAACAATGATCTGAAAAGAAAGAACACTCTTTATACATGTGTTCAGATTCATGCAGTGTTTCCTTTATATTCCAGAAGAGATATTTCCTATTGCAATGTTTATACCAAGATTTTAACAGATTATAATATTTTGGAAAGAGAAAAAATATTTCCCAAAAGAGATTATATGCCATCTCTTCAGGAGAAGAGGAGAGAGAATTTTTCAAAGATGGAAAAGCTACTGTGCTAGTCCGTTTTTGCATTGCTATAAAGAAATATCTGAGGCTGGATAATTTATAAAGAAAATAGCTTTATTTAGCTCATGTTTCTGCAGGCTGCACAAGCATGGTATCATCATCTGCTCAGCTTCTGGTGAGGGCCTCAGGAAGATTACAATCACTGTGGAAGGCAAAGGGGCAGCCAGCATATTACATGGCAAGAGAGGGAGCAAGAAAGAGAGGAGGAACCTCCAGGCTCTTTTAACTAACCAGATATCACATGAACCCAGAACAAGAATTCACTCATTACCATGAGGAGGGCACCAAGCCATTCATGAGGGATCCACCCCCATGACCCAAACACCTCCCACTAGGCCCTCCCTCCAACATGGGGATCACATTTCAACATGCCATTTGGAGAGGACAAACACTCAAACTCTATCAGCCACTATATATAAAACCAAACCACTAGGAGGACTTAATTGTTCATGGTTAAATTAATAAGAAACAATAAGCACAATTCCATAATATTTTCTAGGAGTCTAGTATGGGTCGAGCATGTTTTGAGATTTGTTTGTTTAAATGGAGTCTATAAGGCCAAAATGAATAAAAACACAGGAACAAAATTCAAAGATGTCATAGTCGTAAGATATGGGATTAACTGGAATCAATGAAGAAACTTAAGCATATATACGTGTCTAGAGAAAAATAATGTATTTCAGTAATAAGACACTAATGAATGACTTGAGCACAATAAAACAACTCTGTAATATTTTTCTGACCAATAAATCAGTACATAATTCTCATTGTTACATCAGAAACAAAGACCATCCATACTACATCAATTTGGGAAGTACAGCATATTCTAAACAATACATTTTTCCTCTAAAATAGTGAGACGAGACCTTTCATTTTATGTCTTGGTTTTTAGATTTCTTTCTTTCTTTTTTTTTTTTTTTTTTTGAGATGGAATTTCACTCTTGTTGCCAGCCTAGAGTGCAATGGCATGATCTCGGCTCGCAACCTCCGCCTCTGATGTTCAAGAGATTCTCCTGCCTCAGCCTTTCCTTAGTAGCTGGGATTACAGGCATGCGCCACTGTGCCAGGCTAATTTTGTGTTTTCAGTAGAGATGGGGTTTCTCTCCATCCTGGTCAGGCTGGTCTCGAACTCCTGACCTCAGGTGATCCACCCTCCTCGGCCTCCCAAAGTGTTGGGATTACAGGCGTGAGCCACTGCGCCCGGCTGGCTTTTAGATTTCTGTAGTCTACCTGTTAGAAAAACAAAAACCTAAAGTGGTCAATGATCCAAAAGATATACTTTAAACATCTCCATGATATTGATATAAATTGAGGACAAGGAGACAATGAAGCATATAATAACAGAGAGTCTAAACCACTTCCCATACAAATTATTTGGGTCTTCAGAATTTCTTGATTCCAATTTGTACCCAAAAACATTTATTTCACAATGTAAAATTCATTTGGTGTGCCATAAACATGGGCTGCAGAGACAATAAGTATGTAATAGATAAAACACACATACTGCTTGTAAAATGTAGGAAACTCTTAATTGGTTGGCTCTGCCTCTTACTGTCTTTTTTTTTTTTTTTTTTTTTAATTTGGGCCAGGCCATAATGAGAGGAAGGGGCCTGGTGGACCAGAGAAGATAGTGGAAGTTCCTTATTTCATACCTATGAGAAGAACAATAAATTAAATGTGAATTCCGTCTGAGACAGAAAGTTTAGGGTCATAACAAATAAATATGTGCAAATGTTATTAACACAAAGAGGGACTAATGTTACTATCAGGGACCTGAGGGTGAAGCAGGAGCATCACAGAGACTGAAGATATGACATCAGGAAATAATTCAAATGAACTAATGTAAGAAATATATGAAAATATGTAAGGCTTTTACATGCTCTTTGTAGCTGTAAAATATCAATCTATAAGGTTATGGAAAAAGCATACAGTCCTTTATACATAGATAATTAAAAATATATTCTTAAATACAGTATAGTATTTTAGAGGAAAATTCTAAACAAGAATCCCTACCTCTTTTTTTCTCCATTTTTTCATCTCTTAGACTAATTTGAGGGAGAGATGGAAAGTGTTAGTCACAAAATTTGCCTTTACATAAACACAGCACACTACTTAAATTTCTTAGTTTTATGTGCTTTTAGTAATTGTAATAAGTGCCAAGATATGTGTTTGTGTTGGATTGTATACACTTTTCAGACATACACACATATAAATGTATATGTGTGTGTCTATGTAATTATATGTATGTCCACATATTACAAACAGATATACAGTTTTTACCCTCATGCAATATGTAAAAAATGGCCCAGATTACTTATCCCAATACGAACCTTCAAACACAAGTACATAGTCATCAAACTATCACTATAGGTCTCCATAATAATAAAACAAATTCAGAAGGTGATGAATTAAAGAAGATCTCTCCACTCGGTTTTTCTTTTATTTCCATAATTTAAATCAGTAACATGATGCTGTGAGACTATTTATACATTTTTAAAAGAAAAATATGTTTTATTTATTCTTTATACATTAACAGGAATATTATGCCTATTTAATGAATACGCTGATCAAGTAGGTTAGAAAAAAGTTACATCATCAGGGAAAAACTGGATATATGTAGAATCTGAAGTACTAACACCAAGCACAGAGAGAAGGATGACTAATGGTCTGCTGTGGGCTTAGAAGAAAGAATTTTTCTGCTACTATTTATTCGAATCCAAATATTCAGCCTGTTTTTCTGCAGTTATTTATTTACCGTCATACTGTAGAAGAGTCTTCTGGGGGGTATAGTTGACTGTGTCTTCCTCCCTTTCCTCTACTACCTGCTCTCCAGCAGTGGTGCTGTGGTGTCTTACTGTTTACGAAACTGATATTATAAATTCCCCTCCACCCTCCAAAAATTTGGGGATTAGTTATTTATTCTCACAAAAGGTCCTAGTTGTTGAATAGGTGTAAACATCACAATCTTCAGTGTGGACACCACTTTCTCACTTGGATACAATATTCATCTTTGTGTCGGGAGGTACAGATATTATTGCTAGTTCAGTGCACAGGTTGAATACAGCGATCAATGAATTGTTAAATGAATAGTTAGACCCAGAAGAACACAATTATTTCAAATGATGAGTATTGTAACAAGGGATTTGGTAAGTGCAAATGATATCAATGCCACATACATACAAAGAAACCCTACCTTACATTTTCACTAAAAAATCTGGTGATTGGTCATTAGTTCAATCTTAATTTAATCAGCCATCTCTCTCTGCATGTCTGTATTAGGCAAACAGTAAGTGAATGATTTATCCGAGGTTAGAAACCTTTGTCTCTAAAGAGAATCTAGGACATTGGTTCTGTTCTCAGAACCACATTTTCTTTCCAGAATTTCTAGAAGTTTGTTCAGTTTCTAAGCTTATTTAATCCTTGGCCTCTCAATCGAAATTGATAATTCTATAGAAATAGCATTAGTGCATCTATCACTGCATCATTTAATGATTTAGGGGTATATGTGGTATATGTGGTAAAGATTGTGTTGTGAATATCTGTCTGTAAGATAAGGACATTGACTATTAATTTACCTCATGTGATTCAGAATGTCCATCAGACAGTAACATTAAATTCAAATAAATGTGTTAGATGGGCAGGGTGCGGTGGCTTATGCTTGTAATTCCAGCACATTGGGAGGCCGAGGCTGGCGGATCACCTGAGGTCAAGAGCTCAAGACCAGCCTGGGCAACATGGCGAAACCCTGTCTCTACTAAAAACACAAAAACTAGCTGGGGGCAGTGGTGCATGCCTGTAATCTCAGCTACTGGGGAGGCTGAGGCAGGAGAACCGCTGGAGCCTGGGAGGTGGAGTTTGCAGTGAGCCAAGATTGCACCATTGCACTCCAGCCTGGGCTACAGAGCGAGACTCCATCTCCAAAACGAAAACAAAGCAAAAGCAAACAACAACAACAAATATATATATGTATTTATGTTAGATGATAGTGGTATGGGATAGAATTAGCAGTTCTAGTTCCTTTTACTTGGATTTGGATAGAAAAATATTTTAATATATAGTTTTCAAAATAGAAATTGATATTTTATCTAATTTAGGAGTATTGAGAAGTATTAGGTAAACATCTATATCTAAGCACAAGATCATTGGTCTTTGATAGCATATGGATTACAACTTAAAATCTCTTTTCCAGTTTCCACACAAATTCCCAAAAGATAACTATGTCTGGTCTTGTTTGGCTTGCATGCCCATCTCCTATCTGTGATTGAGCAGAGGTAGGACTACTCTGTCCAGTTTAGGTTTATGTCCACTTCTGTGACAGAAAAAGTGGTGCCTGTTGATTGACAGCCTTCCTCTCCTTTTTCTTCCATCAAAAAGGAGTCGATACCTGCTTCAGCTTTCAAGAGCCTAGTAACATGGTAATATGCTAGAAACTAAAGAAAGAGACGGTCAGTGAGAAATTATCCATAACAAGTATTGTTTTTAAAGAAAAGCAAGAATATGGGTTTAGGAAGTTTTAGGAGGTACTTACCTCCTATTCTGAGCAATGATATGTCCCAAGGTGATCAGAGACCAAAATTTTTGTTTAAAAGTAGGGTATATAGCCTTCAGCATGGATTATTTCAATAACAGGTACGAGAAAACCCTATTTTTTCTTGAATATACCTACAGTAAGACGTGTACCTAGAATATACATCGAGTTTGATGTAGGGGGGGAAGTTAAATCCCATTTTGTGAACTGGTATTCTTTAGTCAGTCAACATTTATCTTTTTCTGCCATTTTCGGGGGTTTTGGGGAGAGAAAAGAGATTTATGTGAGTAGTATTTAACAAATATTTATTTCTACCAGTTATGTTGTATTCTCATTTAAAAAGAAATAAAATGCATACTTTTTGGAATATTAGTCATTGCACTGTAGTAAATGTCATTTCGTATGTGAAAATAGTGCTATCTCTAAAAGCAAGGTGTGCTCTGATCTATAGCTCTCATGTATTTTGACTATTATATTGTGCTTATGAAATTTTGTTACTTTTAACATAAAATTTATTCTATGTTAAACTCTTTTATTTGTAATAAGCATATCTAAGAAGCACTGATTAGAATCCTTAGGCAATAGGTTCTTCTACTATCATCTGCAATAAAAATATAACTTCATATTTTATGTCAATTCTTTCAAGGCCAATCGTTCTAACAAGTTGGACCATAAAAGTATTTATTTTATAGGCTAAATGACAATGTTATTCTCCAGGATCAGAATCAATTTTTAATCTGTGTATTTTTCCTAAGCAAAGAATGTTATGTGTACAACCTAAGAATGGTCAGTAAAAATAACTGGTTTTATTTTGTGTTCAATAGTTGTGTTTTTTTCTTAATTCAGTACATCCAACAGACATTAAAAATATTAATTTTCTATTTCACCATTGTATTTACTAGTAAATTGATTTAGGTTAAATATATAAATAAGCACATATGACTATAGGATTTAATCCTCTCTTGTCCTTTTTTTGTGTGTTTTTGTTTTTCTTTTTTTGCCACAATACTGTAACCTTTCCAGTGTACTCAGGTCTATGCTGATAGACTAACCAAAATGTTACAGGGTGAATGGACTGTGTCTTCAGAGAAACGGAGAAAAAACAAACTTTTTTATAGACACAAAATCAGATTAAAATTCTCAGAAATTTGTTTTGCTTACAATTAGGAAAAAATGTGAATTTAGTTCTTCAAAGAAAAGGCAAGTTTTCCTTAGAAAAACTGTGAATCAACCTATGAAGTATTTAGTGAATTATAATCTTAAAGAATCAAATTCAAGGAAAATTTAGCACAAGAGATTTCATCTACCCAATGAATCATTTTCATTCCAGTCTCTGGATTCAAAGATAAATGTTTTAGATTTTTTTTCTGATACGTTTAGTAAATAAATATTCATTTTAAGTAAATGCTAATATAAATTTGTTTTACTGTATCTGAAATGTTATAAAGCTAATTATAATTTTAAAAATAAGGTATTTTAATACATTGATATGACCGATCATATTTAAAAGAGAATAAAGTTTGAAGAACTCTTCCATAATGAAATAATTAAAAAATAAGGAAGAATAGAGATCAATAGACACGCAGTTATTAAATATCAAGTTTACTTCATATATCTTCTTAAGAATTAAAAATAACAAAACCAGCTAAATCTTCCAATATATCATTGGTGGGCACCCAGGTTGATTCCATGTGTTTACCATTGGAATAGTGCTGCAATGAACATATGAATGCACATGTCTTTTTGGTAGAATGATTCATTTCCTTTAGGTGTATACCCAATAATTGCTAAGTCAAATGATAGTTCCATTTTGAGTTCTTTGAGAAATCTCCAAACTGATTTCCACAGAGGCAGTACTAATTTACATTTCCATTAATAGTATATAAGTGTTCCCTTTTCTCCACAGCCCGAACAGCATCTATAATTTATTTATTTATTTGACTTTTTAATAGCCATTCTGACTGATGTGAGATAGTATCTTATTATGACTTTGATTTGCATTTCTCTGATAATTAGCATTTTTTATGTTTGTTGGCTGCTTGTATGTCTTTTGAGACATGTCTGTTCATGTCTTTTGCCCCTTTTTAAATGGGGTTATTTGTTTTTGTTTGTTGATTGGTTTAAGTTCTTCATAGATTCTGGATATTAGACCTTTTTTAGAGGTAAAGTTTGTGAATGGTTCCTCCCATTCTATAGATTGTTTACTATATTGATAATTTATTTTGCTATGCAGAAGCTCTTTAGTTTAATTATGTCCCACTTATCAATTTTTGTTTTTGTTATAATTGCTTTGGGAACTTAGCCAAAAACTCTTTGCCAAGGCAGATGTCAAAAAGGGGATCTCCTAGGTTTTCTTCTAAAATTTTTATAGGATGAGGTCTTACATTTAAATTTTTAATCCATCTTGAGTTAATTTTTATGTATGATGAAAGATAGGAGTCTAGTTTCCTTCTTGTGGATATGGCTAGCCAGTTATCCCTGCATCATTTATTAAATAGGGAGTCTTTTCTCCATTGCTTGTTTTTGTCAACTTTGTCATTATCAGAAGGTTGCTAGTGTAAGGCTTTACTTCTGAATTGTCTATTCTGTTGCATTTGCCTATGTGTCTGTTTTTGTACCAGCACCATGCTGTTTTCGTTACTGTAGCCTTATAGGTATAGTTTGAAGTTGGGTAGTGTGTTGCTTTCAGCTTTGTTCTCTCTCCTTCTGTCTCAGGAATGCCAGTGAGTCATAAGCTCGGTCTCTTTATGTGTTAGTTCATTTGCATAGCTAAAATAAATACCTAAGACTGGGTAATGTGTAAAGGATAGAGGTTTATTTTGGCTCGCAGTTCTGTGAACTGTACAGGAAGCATGACACTATGAATCTCTGCTGGTAAGGGCCTCAGGAAGCTTCCACTCATAGTGCAAGGTGAAGGCGAAGCCAGCATGTCACATGGCAAGAGAGTGAACAAGAGAGAGGGGAAGAGGTTTCAGGCTCTTTAAGCAACCATGTCTTGCATGAATTCGTAGAGTGGAAACTCACTCATTACCCTGAGTATGACATCAAGCCATTCATGAGGGATCCACCTCCATGACCAAAACACCTCTCACCAGTCCCACCTTCAACACTGGAGGTCACATTTTAACATATGATTTAGAGAGGATCAAACATCCAAACTATACCACTTTACATATTCCCATATTTCTTGGAGGTTTTGTTCATTTAAAAACATGAATTTTTTCTTTATTTTTATCTGTCTGAGTTGATTCAAAGAAACAATCTTTGAGCTCTGAGATTTTTTTCCTCAGCTTGGCCTATTCTGCTGTTAATACTTTTAAGTGTTTTACAAAATTCTTGTAGTGAATTTTTCACTTCCAGAAGTTCAGCTTAGTTCTTTCTTAAAGTTTTTCTTTTTTTTGAGATGAAGTCTTGCTCTGTCACCCAGGCTGGAGTGCAGTGGCACAATCTCAGCTCACTGTAACCTCCTCATCCTGGGTTCAAGCAATTCTCTGCCTCAGCCTCCTGAGTAGCTGGGATTACAGGCACCCACCAGCATGCCTGGCTAATTTTTGCATTTTTAGTAGTGGGAGGCTGAGGCAGGAGAATCTCTTAAACCTGGGAGGTGGAGGTTGCAGTGAGCTGAGATTGTGCCACTGCACTCCAGCCTGGGCAACAAAGCGAGATGAGAGACTCTGTCTCAAAAAAAAAAAAAAAAAATTCTAGAATATCTAGAATTGGCAAATCCATAGATACAAAAAGTAGATTATTTGCAGGTAGATGCTGGAGGGACAGAAAATGGAGAATGACTACTATTGCATATGGGCATACTTTCGGGGATGATGAAATATTACAGAATTAGATGGTTGGCAATGATTACACAACTTTGTTAGTATAATAGAAACCACTAAATTATGCACTTTAAAGAGCGTATTTCACATTATGTAAATTATGTCTCAATTAAATAAATGAATACATAAAATATAAATCTAAAACTTTTAAGTAATTTTTTTAAAGTGAAAAACATTTGGCATAATGCTTGTGAATCTAATTATTGAATGCCATACTTTTTCCTACTGTAAGAAAATGATAACATTACAGTTTTATACTAAAAACATGTGACCATATATACATATGGTTTAGAAATGATGGGACAATATGGCTGACCGGATACAGCTAAGAAGTGCTGACCCACTGAGAGAGACCAAATATCAAGCAAACCAATATACTTTGAGTAGATCTTCAGAAAGAAAACACCAACAATCATTGGAGAGGCAATACAGACACCAAGCCTGAATAGAGAGGAAACTGGGAACCCTGCATGGGTTACCCAAATGCTATGGCCAGTTCACATACCTGAATAACTCCTGGGGAAGAAGTGAGTGAACGGATGGATGGACAGCCCACTCTCACTGTGGATCTCTCGGATCCCAGTCACGGGGGACCCCATGACCCCCATGGATGTTTGAACTGGCAATGGGATCTACGCAGAGAGGAGACTGAGACAGGACTTTAGCCAGTGTGGATCCCAGGCACTTTGGTGTGCAGGGCAGCTGAGGCACAGCATGGCCATAGGCGCCTATCTCCCAGTTCTCCCCATCCCCCTCTGAGTAGCTCTAGTCCCAGCTGACCATTGGGGCAGGAGAGAGCAGGACCAGCTTCCCTGCAATATTGGGGCACATCTGTTCTACAGATCCTCCTGCCTGCCACCCCCTCCTAGGGCCGCTGCATAGCTACCTCACAGAAGCATGCGCACAGCATAGCCTCTGTTACCCAGCCTGGGTGTTTTGCTTTGTCTGAGTATTTTTAGCCACCTGGTAGCACTTTGGATCCCCTAAAATAATTGGAACCCAAAACCAAGGGTCATATATATATATATATATATATATATATATATATATATATATGAAACATATCTGGATACTAATAATTTTGATTTGTATGCTATATAAAAGTTGCAAGCACTTTATCCACTATATCATAAATTTAATATTGTTGAACATGCTTTATCTTATACGTGTGTTTTGTTTTAAACTTCTTTAATGGATTTAAATTTGTCTCTGTTCTTTTAGAGGTTGTACATTTTTGGTTTGTGTATTAAGTACTTCTCGACCCCAGCATTCTTTCAACTAGTTGAACAAATAAATTATTCTTTACTATTTTTTCTGCTCAATCTGTTAGTGTTTGACAAATGTATGCTAAAACATCTAAAATGATAGCAAATTTTGTTAATTTCTCCTAATAATTCATTTTGTTTTATATACTTCAAGGCTATGTTGTGAAATGCATAAAATTCTTATACTTTTGATAGATTTTTTGTACTTTTGATAGATTTTTCTCTCTTCTGTCATTTTTGTCTTGCTTTCTATATTATCTGAAAGTAATGTTATGAATCCAGCTTCATTTTGATCAGTATTATTTGAGCTTATCATTTCTATTGCTTTTCCTGATTTTTTTGTTGTTATAAGTTTCATATAATTTTAGATTTAAATATTCTTGACAGTCTTTGTCTTTCACTGACAAATTTAAACTTTTTAGATTTATTGGGAATGTAGTAATATTTTGAAATATTTCTACTGGCCGGGCGCGGTGGCTCAAGCCTGTAATCCCAGCACTTTGGGAGGCCGAGAGAGGCGGATCACGAGGTCAGGAGATAGAGACCATCCTGGCTAACCCGGTGAAACCCCGTCTCTACTAAAAAATACAAAAAACTAGCCGGGCGAGGTGGCGGGTGCCTGTAGTCGCAGCTACGCGGGAGGCTGAGGCAGGAGAATGGCGTAAACCCGGGAGGCGGAGCTTGCAGTGAGCTGAGATCCGGCCACTGCACTCCAGCCCGGGCGACAGAGCCAGACTCCGTCTCAAAAAAAAAGAAAGAAATATTTCTATTACATCTTTCTGGGTTATCTGTTCATCATTTTTTCTTCTACTCTCCTGCCATGTGTTTGATGAATTGTCCTTTTTTTCTGTGCTAATTTTGAAGCTAGAATTTGGTATATACTGTTGAATTACAGAACTTTATATATCAAAATCTGTATTCATTCAAAGATGCACAACAAAGATATTAATATAATTTCTCAGTGTGCAGCAACCCATTCTTGAGGTCACATGTTTTTAGTATAAAATTTTAATGTTATCATTTTCTTACAACAGGAAAGAGTATGGCATTTAATAATTAAATAGATTAAGCATTATACCAAATGTTTTTCACTTTTAAAAAAATTACTTGAAAGTTTTAGATTTATATTTTATGTATTCATTTATTTAATTGAGAGATAATTTACATAATGTGAAATATGCTCTTTTAAAGTGTGTAATTTAGTGGCTTCTATTATACTAACAAAATTGTGTAACCATTGCCAACCATCTAATTCGGTAGTATTTCATCATCCCCGAAAGTATGCCCGTATTCAATACTAATCATTCTCCATTTTCTGTCCCTCCAGCATCTATCTTCAAATAATCTACTTTTTGTATCTATGGATTTACCAATTCTAGATATTTTAGATTTTATTTTTTATTTTTTATTTTTTATTTATTTATTTATTTTTTTTGAGACAGAGTCTCCCATCTCGCTTTGTTGCCCAGGCTGGAGTGCAGTGGCACAATCTCAGCTCACTGCAACCTCCACCTCCCAGGTTTAAGAGATTCTCCTGCCTCAGCCTCCAGCATAGTTGGCATTACAGGCGCCCTCCACCACATCCAGCTTTTTTTTTTTAATATATAGTTTTGGTAGAAACGGGGTTTCACATTGTTGGCCAGGCTGATCTCCAACTCCTGACCTTAAGTGATCTGCCCACCTTGGCCTCCCAAAATGCTTGGATTACAGGCATGAGCCACCACACCCAGCCTCTATTCTGGATGTTTTATACCAATATTATCACACAGTATATGGCCTTTTAATTTCTAACTCATGCTTTTTTGGGAACCTATTCAAATTGTAGCAGCTAGATCATGGCATCTGTCCATAAAAATAGTTCACTTCTTCCTTTCCTATTTGAATGACTTTTATTTACATTTTTTGTCCAATTGCACTGGCTAGACTTTCTAATACAATATTGAATAAAAGTGACAAGAGTAGACATTACCTTATTCTTTCTGAACTCAGGGAAGATATTGTTTTGTTTTGTTATCAATCAATATATTAGCTGTGGCTTTTCTAGATGTCTTTCATCAGATTGAAGAAGTTATTTTCTAACTTTCTTGTGTACTTTTTATTGTGAAAGTGTGTTTGGATTGTATCAAGTGCTTTTTCTGTACCTATAGAGATGACCATGTGATTTTTGTTTTTTATTCTATTCATATGACTTATCACACTAATTGATTTTTATATGCTGCATCCACCTTGCAATTCTGAGATAATTCAATTGGTCAATATGTGTAAACCTTTTTATATTTTGCTGCATTCAGTTTCCTTGTGTCTTTATTGACACATTTTGTGTCTCTATACATAAGACTGTTTGTCTACAGTTTCTTTTCTTGCGATGTCTTTGGTAGGTTTTAGTATGAGGACAAACATTTGGTAGAATTCACCAGTGAAACAATTTAGTCTTGGGCCTTTCACTGTGAGCCCTTTTTGGACTACTAAGTTAATCTCTATATTTGTTATAGGTATATCCAGCTTTCATTTTATTCTTGAGTCAATTTTGGTCATTTCTGACTTTCTAGGAACATTTCCATTCCATTTAGATTATATAATTAGATGGCATACAGTTATTCATATTATGTTTTTAAACTCATTTTATTTCTGTAAGGTTGGTAGTATTTTACTCTTTCATTTATCATTTTAGTGATTTAACACTTCTATCTTTTCTTTTTGATTGGTTTTGCTAAAAATTTGTCAATACTGTTGACCTTTACAGAGAATCAGTTTTTGGTATGTTGAGTTTATTGTTTTTCATTCTATATTTTAGTTTCTGATCTAGCTTTTACTATTTCCTTCTGCTTATTTTGGGTTTAGTTTATAATCAATTTTCTTTTTTTTTTTTTTTTTAACTGAGTCTTGCTGTATCACCCAGGCCGGAGTGCAGTGGTGCAATCTCAGCTCACTGCAACCTCTCTCTCCCAGGTTCAAGTGATTCTCCTGCCTCAGCCTCCTGAGTAGCTGGGAGTACAGGCGCCTGCCACCACGCCCAGCTCATTTTTGTATTTTTAGTGGAGAACAGGTTTTGCCTTGTTGCCAGGTTGGTCTCAAACCCCTGTCCTCAAGTGATCAGCCTGCCTCAGCCTCCCAAAGTGCTGGGATTACAGGGTTGAGCCACTGTGCCCGTTCCTAATTTTTAAAGTGAAAAGTTGGTTATTTGATACGATATTTTTTCTTTTTTAATATAGGCATTTACAGTATAATTTTTCCCCATGTACTGTTTTAACAGCATATTAGTTTTTATATGTTGTCCTTTAGTTTAATCTGAAAGTTTGTCCTAACTTCTCTTTTGATTCCATCTTTGAACCATTGGTTATCTGAAGTGTGTTGCTTGATTTCCACATATTTGACAATTTTCCAAATTTCCTATTATTAATAATTTTTAATTTGATTTCATTGTGGTCAGAGAACATATTTGTATGATTTCAGGCTATCAAAAAGAAAAGTGAGGTTACCTACAAGCTATGACAATTAGGCTGACTGTAGATTTATGTCAGTAACAATAAATAATATGGCATAATATATTCAAAATGCTAGAGAAGAAATAATGGTCAACCCATAATTTTTCCCAGCTGTGATGGTTCATTTTATATGTCAACTTATCTGGACCATGGGGTGCCTACATAGGTGGTGAAACATTCTAGATATGTCCAAGAGGGTATTTTTGGATAAGATTAACATTGAAATGTCTAGACTAACTGAAGCAGATGCCTCTCCCTTCACCCCTAGTGTGGGTGGACCTCACCCAATAAATCGATGACCTAAATGGAATAAAAATATCTTCCCTTTCTGTAAGTGGATGTAGGAGTGGCCATGATTTTTTATTTTGTATTTTTATATTTTATTGGTCATAGCTAAGTATCTGGAATAGATTGAGTTGTCCACATGTGAACGCTCTATGGCACCTTGACAGCTGATGAAAAATTATTTATTTCTTCCATATTTTTAATTCACAGTTTTAGCATCTTTAGCAGTACATGGATTTCTAAAAGTCAATATTTAAAATCTCACTAGTTTTAAAGATATTCTGGGTAAATGGATCCAGGTAAGTCCAGAATCAAGTAAAGATTTTTTTTTTTTTCTTACTAGTTTCATTACCCTTTGGTGCCTCAATGATCTGATTTGTTGGACTTAGTAATATTTTGCCTAATTAAGTTTTATCCACATATACATTAATGTTTTTTCTTTGCTTTTTATTTTAGTCTTGTCACTGTTCTAGAAAAAATTTAAGGGGGATTACATCATAGCTTGAGCTTTGTTCTCTAAAAATAATTCCCTTACCATTATTTATACCATGATATTACCCTCCTAGCCCTGGCCTGTGGAAACTTTAATCTTAACCCTTTAGAATACTGGAGATCCAGTAAGTGCATTGCAGAGACAAATGCTAAATACATGTCTGGTATATGAAAGAAATAATAAAAGAATTAATGTATCTTTTAAAACCAATAATTTACCAAAGATCGTCTAATATCAGAAATGAATCAGATACATTATATAGAGATACTAACATACAGTATACATTCTAGCAATGTCCAACTACCTATAGTAAATGGATAATTTCTACATTAGATGCTATACAACAAAGTATGATGAATAAAAGTCTGTAAGCTGAGCCAAATCCAAATGATTATACTCAATACTCCTAATTTTAGAGTTTCACAAGTGTGATTAGGTAAAGAAGACCACATAATGCTAGAAAGAGCATGTCATTGTTTATAACAGTATCATTTTTAAAGAAGAAATATCAGCTCAAATCCTCTAAAGATGTTCATGAAGCAGCCAGATAGCTGTTTCTTTGCCTTTGCCAACATATTTTTCCCAAAATGAGGTGTCCGCATGTTCAGCCAATCAAATAAACTGTCTGGCTGAACATCCTAAGGTGCTTTAAAATTCAGTAAATAGTACTAATCACTTCCATTTCAGTATTGATATTAAAGGCCCTATTCATGCCAAAAAAAAGTGGAATGCAGCTGTTCTGTGCTTTCCTTTAGAATTTGTATGTAGGAGTCTGCTTGCATAATGAGAAATATGCCTGTATTTTGTGTTCATCTGTATTTAAGAGGTTTAGAGCAGGCATGAATAATGGCATGACAGTGACACAGGAACTGGAAGGAATACACCTCTTTTGGCTCAGAGATAGACTGGCATGGAGGAGAGGGTTGTGGAGTGATCAAAAGTGGATGGTTTCTATTTTTTATTAGAATGTTAAGAGCATCTGAGCATTCTTTGAGAATCATGGGCTGATGGGGTCAAATGCACCTTTGTTTTTAAAAATTTCAGAACTATTCTTACAGTAACACTAACACTTAAGTACCTGATACAATAAAGAGTTTCTAGATAAGTATTGCATATTTTTAATGGTTATAACTCTATATCTATGTTGATCCACTATAATAATGGTAAAAATATGCCCCATGTTAAGAGATCTGTATTAAGAAATGCCCTAATCTTTAAAAAAAAAATCAGACCTTGATCTTTGTTCTGCATACTCATCTCCTAGTTTGTACTATTCACTGGTTGCAGTTTGTATTCATTTTAAGCCTCCCATTCTAATTACAATGGTGATATAGTTTGACACATGTACACACTAGTTCTTTTGATGTTTTAAAGAAAAGAGCATGATTTCCCACAAACTTAACTATATCTGTCAAAAAACACATTTTTATTGCTTTGAATTTTGTTTATTTATAGTCAGGACTTACTCATTTAAATTTCTTTTGAAAAGCACAGGCCACATTTTAATTTAATTTTTCTAGAACGAAGATTCAATTACAATAAGAATGAATGAAAATGCTTTCCTAATTACTCTCATTTTTTATATATCCCTTGCATTTTGGAGTAGGGAGTAACTGGAGTACTTGCTCAAGGTCATTTGACCAGAAGTAACTGGAATAGTTGCTCAGAGAATTATTCTTTGTGTAAGTGTCCAAGGGCTTTCTTCGCCTTAGATGGGAAAACATCAACTCTCTGAAAAAAGGTTCTGACAATGCTTCCTGAAGTTACTTTTGATAAATTAGGGAGCTGGTGGGACACAAATAACATTTTATCTTTTCTTCAACTCTCTGCACCTGAACCTCAAACACTTTACTTCTCCTGGGCTTGCCCCACACAGCTCACCCTGCCACTCTGCCCCGAGTCCCCGCAACACACATTCCTTTCTCCATGTGTAACAGAATTATTGAGGCAAATTGCGTACTGCATTTTTAACTCACAGGTCTTCCATCTTTTAGCATTCTGAGTCAGCCCTTTATTTTAATATTCAAGCAAAATGCTCAGGTTTCCACTACATACATTGGAGGACAACCAGTATATTTCGAAGGTCTTCCTTCGAAAGGAAGGTATTGGTATTGAATTGGTATTGAAGCGACGTCCTTGTCTGGAGTAAATATCCAAGGTTCGGCATCTCATACCAAGGAAATCGAGGACACGGACACATAAGTGGGTTTAGGAGCAGAGATTTAATAGGCAAAAGAAAGAGAAAGGAGAATGGCTCTCTCTCCTGTCAGAGATAGGGGCTCCCAAGTGGGACTTCCGGTTTTATGGTGAAGTGCATGGGGTTTTATAGACTAGCTTGAGGAGGTGGCATCTGATTTACATAGAACCCAAAGACTGTTTGCACCAGGTGTGACATTTGCATAGCACGGGAAGAAGCTGGCTACCCCACCCTAATCTTCTGTTATGTAAATGGCGTCTCTACCTGGCTGGTGACATGTTGCCTGTTCCTTACTGTACATATGGTTGGCAAAGAAAAGGGAAGAATGGAGCCGCCATTTTGAACATGCCTAATCCCCAGGTAGCCCCTTTCCTGTTGGCACAACTGCCGGCATTCACCCAAGCTTCTAACTTGCCTTTCTATGTCTGCAACTCAATTTTACAGGCTGCTCTTTGTTAGAAAAGAAAATTATTTGGAGACTGCTTTTCCTTAAAAGGAAAACGTTACTTCCTTACCCTCACTATCTGCCTAAATAATTTTTTCTTAACTCCTATATCAGTATATGGTCGTACCATCACCTTTTACTCTCAATTTTTCTTCTCCATTGATTATCATTTCCACTTGCTATCTCACCTCCTGCAGCTGTCATCCTTACCCTAGATTTTTCCAAGTGCGGAAACTCTTCCTCTTTCTTCATTCTCCAAAGCACCGCTGATTAACACATTTTTACTATAGGTTTGAAAATAACAAAGGATTATTCTAGAACAGAAATGGAAACAATTTCCAATTGAATATTTGAAATCACTTTTCCAACAACTCATTGCATAAGTAAACTTTTATTTAAGCACTTTTCCTAAAGTTTAGTCAAAACTTCCTCATTTAAATTTCTTTTGAAAAGCACAGCCCACATTTTAATTTGATTTTGCTAGAACAAAGAGTCAATTACAATAGGAATGAATGATCATTTAAACATAGCTTTCATATGTAACAGGCTTGTTTCCCTACTCTGGTGCTTTTCTCACCTCTTAGGATCAAGCAAATTCCAAATTTTCTGTTACAGTATTTTCTTCATCAAAGTAATTTCTCATCTAGCCGAACCAGGGGTTTTACTGAACAATTTTAACTAAAAGGCCCATCAAGTGTCTCTCTAAAAGAGAGTTGTCCAGCCCAGTTCTATATGGCCCTATTAACACAAAGAACTGGAAGTCATCTGAGATTAGAATTTTGCTTCACAATACCTCAAAAAAATCTTAGACAAAGGTGAAGGTCAAAATATGTGTGTTCCCGTTCATATCGGTAGTCTAAGTTGATGGAGAACAGTTAAAAAAGAAAAGTAGTATTTTCTACCTGTCTGTACCTGAAATCAGCAGTTTTGGTTGTTTATTGTCAGATTTCAAGGGTTTTTTTTCTAACAGACTGGACCTGTGGAAATTTTGTCTTAAGTAACTTACACTAGATAATGACTTCCTAACTTTTGTATGAGGACTTTCCTTTCACATCAAAACTTTTGTGTACCTTCACAGGAGAGTATATTTGTTTCCAGTATTAACTCAAAAATTCATAAAACTCAAAGGATTCTATGAATTCAGGAGCATTATACATGAAGTTTATTTTGTTAACCACACAGACTCCACATATAAATGTATGTGGATACACATCATTTATATAGTTATAGACAATGTGTGGTTCATGTTCAGATATGCAGAGACCTAATGGTAGTTTTGATGCAGCCTGGGTTTGAGATTCACAGGGGAACATTGACCCTGATTTCATGTGCCCAGCTGGTTTCCCTTTCTTACATAATGGAACCATCTGAAGGTAGATTCTCTATCAAGCAAATATCAGCCTGTGTGTTGGACTCAGCCCTTTCCCCCTCTATGTGGACACCAGAAAACTGAACATTTTAATATTGGCTTTTGGGCATAATTACTTGACCCAAAATTAAATTTCCAGGGACTAGAATCATATTTTTAGGTGGTGTAGCTCCTACGGTACAGCTCAAATCTTGGATATAGAGATGATACATACACATATAACTCTTAATGTTTATAGCAATTTTGCCTTATGCAGACTGTCAGGTCATAGAGAGCCGTGTCAAGTTTATTTTTAACCTACTTTATACAGCATATAGCAGAGCTCCTATAAAAGGTATTAAAGGAATATTTTAATAATGTATTATTACTAGCCAAATTAAAATCTCTTATTTTAAAGTTCAGACACTTTGTTTTTAGAGTAAATTGGCTAAGTAACAGTAATTACCTCATCTACCAACATATGGCCAAGTTAATATAGTTATTATATATGTTATATGTGGTATGTAATTTCATACCAATATGTATAAATTTAGACATTTCCCCTGGGATGATTAAATGCATAGAGAAAGAATTTTAAACATGTGGAAAAAGTAAAGTAATACATCATCTTATTGATTTTTTCTAAGATATAATTTGTTTTCATTTTTAAGTTCTTCCTAAATTTAATATGTGATACTTCTAAGACTGCCGCACATACTACTTTTGATGTATTGCAATCATAATTTTAGGTTTCCCCCTTCTCTTAGTTTTACAAAATATTTAACTGGAAAGTACACAAAGGTTAATCTGATACTAAATTAGCACAAGTCAAGATCGCTGATTACATTACACATAGAAGTTGTTCCATTTCAGAAAAAGGAAAGAACTATACTTTGAGTCCTTACAAGCAAATGAATGATGCTTTCACGAATACATCTCCAATATAGAAATGTTTGATAGACACTGTCATTAAAACCCGTAGTTCAGCAATTAAAATTATTTGATTCATAGCAATGGACTTTGGTTTGTGTCTTTTATGCTATTCTGACCATCTTAAAACTTTCTGAACACCAATCTTTGATCTATAAAAATGATAGAGATTATAAGGTACAGCAGACAAAAAGTAGGGCATTTTAGAAGAATTGTAATCTTCCAATGTCTCTTTTTGTTAAAGTAACTATAAGTGTTTTAGAAAGCAAATGTTTTAGAAACCTTTTGTGAGAGTTGCTGGGTGTCTATATGTTCTCCATGTCTTAGCTCTAAAAGAAAAAGAAAAATCAATGATATATAAAAATAACTTGAAAAAGATTCAAGAGAAAATTGACTTAAATTTAGCACTTCCTAACTTCTAAAGAAAGAAAATCAAGTCTGCATAATTTTGTATGAGAATAAATGGGACAGAAACATCAATTCAACTAATGCATTTTGATTTAATCTTCACACAAAAAATAAGTTTACATTGCATCTATGTTTTGGCAAATAATTCTGATTCCCACACTCATCCCTTTATAAGAGACACAGAGATTCATCTAAAGGGTTATGGACATCTGACCTTTTGGAGATATATAAGCAGCTTTCCAAAGAAACCAACAAGTATGCAAATATACAAATGAAATCATGGAACAATATTATTGCTTCAACATTTAAAACCGAATTTCAATGACTCAGCATTGATCAGGGCTTGCTTTAGTGTATAAATTATCAAATGTCATGGACCTAGAAACAGGGGATTTATTGTCTTTCTTGACAAAGAACATTAGTCATTAGTGATGGAGACCCTTTGTGTAGATTTTTAAATAGATGTATTTCTTTAAAAATAGTAGATAAAAAGTCTACTACTTTAGATGACCATAACTTGGTAAATATAAAGCAGATATATTATTAACAATTTCTTCTATAGAGTCATAGGAGACTAAAACATAAAAACCGAACATATAAAAGATCTATCTCATAGATCTATCTCACAGTGGCCTCATAGGACAGTGAAGATATAAATAGATCTGAGGTGGAGAAACAGAGGCCAAAACTGGGAAGAGGCAGAGAGATGAGAAAAGAAAGTTGATATTCTTTCTGTGGGCAGTTATTGCATACCTGTCCCAGGTTAGTCATCATGCTGGGTGCCAACATAAATCACAAATAAGGGATGCTTCTTGCCTTCAAGAAGCTCATAGGTCCGTAGTAAAGGCCCACATGTCAACAGGCAATTACAATGCAATGAAAATAGATGTTATAATAAGATTATACACAGAATACTTTGGGAACTCAGGAAAGAGCAACTGATCATTGCCATCCAGCCCAATATAAATCACAGAGAGGATTCTAGCAGAGACACATAAGGTTCTTTCTATTTTTGGTTCTCTGTATTTCTTTCCTTTTTAACTATTCCTATAGAATGGAAAGAAATGGAACAAGATAGATGGATTTATCCTCACAGTGCATTGAAAGAGAATTCCACCAACACATTAATAAAAAATTGCTCTTTCTGAAACGAATGACTTCTCCCCGGAAGATATATTTTTATTTACTCAGCATAGGAGTAAATTACGCTAGGATATCCTGGCATAATCCTAGAAAAAAGCAGAATAATTCCTCAGAAATGAGAGAAAATCTTGGTCAGAAGAAATGCAGACATTCATCAGAGGCAGAACATTGTTGCTTTTTTTTTTTTTTTTTTTTTCAGCCTCTTCTATGTGTCAGGTGGTATCCTAGGCACTTTATATACATTCTCTCATTCAAATATTATAACAGAGACTTTCCTTAAGTTTAGTGCAGGTTGACAGAGGACTCCTCCCATCCTCTGGAAGCAGGAAGACTCAGAAAACCTCTCCCTCATTATTGAAAAGGCTGGCCGTATGACTGAGAGGAGTGAAAACAAGTGTCCCATGGGTCCAGATGCCAGGCAAGGTGACAATGTCAACTCTTTGGGTACTGAAGCATTAATCTGCTCAAGTATGCCGAAGTGCCATATTCTTGCGGAGTTCTTCTATGTTACACCTGCTGTATGCACATTCCTAACTCTTATGTTAATCATACATTCCCATTTTAAATGTTTTTTTGTTGTTGTTGCTTGTTTGTTTTTTGTCTTGTTTTGTTTTTTGGAGAGACACCAAGTACAATCCTTGCAGGAGGACTGTTTTGAAGCTGGTTATTTCATGTCTTTCTTACCCTTCTTTGTCTACTTTGAGCCACTTCGAGCCAAAAGCTGTGTCAAAAATACTATGTAGGCATTGATGTATGCTTCCCACTGCAAAGATGTTAGTTTGTCCCATTGTTCATGAGGTTAAGTTTGATCACTTGTTCAAAATGATGAATGCTGGATACTTTCATTGTAACAATAAACTTTTCCTTTTGCAATAAACAGGTAATATATAGAGGGTTACATTGAAATAGCATGAATATTCTGCTCCCAACAACCTTCCATCTAGTGATTTTAGGATTCATCCATAATACTTTCTTAAACCACTTATTCTACATATGCAAACTGGTTCTCCTTTAATTCTGTCATTCTTTCTGCATTTAGTATCTGTCATTCTTCAATATAGAAAATATTTATCCTCTCTTCCACCACCGAAATACACATCCTATGAATATCACTTTGAACTCATGGATTCAGTTTTATTCAATATGTTCTAATATATCACTATCTTGATTATTTTGCTGCTCATATTGTTCAACATTTGATCAGTGGGAGTTCCAACAAACCATCTCCTATATTCTTCTGACATGTGTCTGTATTTTCTCTTTTCCAGCCCTGGTATCAACCATTTTTCTAAGAAAACTCAAACCTTTAATATGGTAAATTTCATTATTGACTTCCAAATATAATCATCTTTACACTTTTGAAATAAATCCCACATGGTTATTTTTCAGTCTGTTCCTTGTTAATGCCTTAGAAAAATATTATATTAATACTTCAATGTTCACAAGTAAAATTGATATATGGTTATCCCTTTTATGCTGTATTTATTGGGTTTTTGAATAAATGTTATACTTGATCCATATAAACAATTTGAAAGCTTATCTTTTTTTTTGCTAAGATCTGGAACAATTTAAATATCATTGGGGATATCTGTTCCATGAAAGATTGTTAGAATTCTCTTGTAAAAGTGCCTGGGCCCTAGTATTTCTCTTTCTTTTGAGGGGAGGGGCATTGTTAACCAGTTCTTTGATAATTTTCATTACTTTGTCTATGAATATTGGTGTGTTTAATTGTTCTGTGTATACTGAGGTCAATTTTAGTAAACTATATTTTCCTAGAAAATTAACTAATTTCTTCTATAGTTAAAATTTATTTGCATAATATTGTCCATAGCAGACCTCTATGAAATTTTTGTACCTCTTTTTCAATGGTTGTTTCTCACTTATGTGTACTTGTGTTTTCTTTTTGTGTTTACTTTAGCTTGGTTACTTGTATATTTGTCCCTCCAAAGAAACAACATTTTAATATATGTATTAATGAAAGTGCTAGTTAGTGCTTTTTGAATTGATTTTATTTACCCAATGGGTTGCAACCTGCACTTTGAAAAGTACTGCTGCAAGATCTATTCATTAGACCTAAAAACTAGAAGCTTAACATATGCCTACAAACATTTTAAAAGCCAACACTTTTGAAGAATTTATTTATGAGGTACAAAATTCTGCCAGGTCTATGCCAGTTATTTTGGGGGATTCAAGGATGGACTCTAAAGCCTACTCTGTGTGTGTGTGTGTGTGTGTGTGTGTGTGTGTGTGTGTGTGTGTGTGTGTGTGTGTGTGCGTCCTTAACGAAGTGGAATTTTTGTCCCAAAATATACACTGGTAATAAAAGAACCATAATGGGTTAATCTATACCTTTGGATTAAAACCTACTCTATTTCAAAGCAATGAGAATCTTTTCTGTTTTTAAATGCCTCTGAAGGAAAGTATTTTATCACATCATCATTTTTAAAAAGCATTTATTATCTACTAATAACTGGACTTGTACCCGTTACCTGTTTGGCTATAAGTACAAATTTTATTCTCCTGCATCCTGTTAAATCTACAGCCTGGACGATATGGGAAAGAGGAGACACGTGGATCTCCTTCTCTGTGCAGTAACTGTGCTGTGATTTTCACTTTCACTGGTCATTTTGCCATTGTTGAATGAATCCAAACACCTTCCTCAAAAAGAGCCTTAACTGAAGTTCAGATATCAGTAGAACAAAATATATTTCTAAAAGGTCACTTTGGTAATGATAAAAATGAAGTTAAATATACCGTAGAGCTTGCAGCCAAGGCAAACTACAGAGAACAAGCAGCCAGTTGACATTTGTACAATCAGTATTCAGTAATATACCAAGTATTTCATGAATCTCAGTGGTGGTATTAATAAAGTACAAGGCAAAGTTCTGGAGAAAGCCAGGAAAAAAGAAAATGAAACCAAGGATCAGCAGCAATGATTACCCATTAACAAGCATTTGACTAACCAGAACCATAGCAATCTCAACAGCGCTTCAGAATTAAGCATCTTTTCATTTTTTTCTTACTAATTCTTAGGACTATTTCCAATAAAGTCAGTCTTTTGCTATAGAAATTTATCTTTCTATTTTTCATTTCTACTTATTTTATTACCTTTGTTTTTCAATTCTTACCTACCTTGCAAATAATAGAAACTATGCTCATGAACAGAAAATGAAATGCATGACTAAATATTAAATGTACTTACCTTTTACGTTCTTACAACTATTATTTAGTGTTAAGAACTCTCCTAAAGTGAACAGATCTGATTTAATTTGGTAAAGTTTAAGCTATGGCACTTACATATGTTTGTACTTTGGCATTATCTGGGGTGAAATGATACCAAAATAATTTTAAAACTTTTATTTTATGTTCTTTGCTGTCTGTCACTTATATTTAACTCACCACATTATTACTACAATTATACAACTATCAGAGTTAATATATTTATTTAACTCTAATATCCTGATCAATTTTTCCATATCAAATAACTTGTCCAATGTACCCCAGATAAAGAAGCACAGCTACTTTTATTCAAATTTGATAGTTTTCTTAAAAATAATAACTTTAAGATCTAGATTTCATGTTACATTTGAATCAGGATAGCAGAATAAGATGAATTTCCTTGTAATAAAAATAATAGTATTTTGCTTTTTTCACATTTATTACAAATTAATTTTATAATCCTATTTTCAATAATTATCAACATTGTTTTAGATATATACTTTTTCTTCCTCTATCAAAATTTATTAGAGAAATGCAGCATCAGTACTTTTTAGGTAATTGGCTTTTTTACATGTGTTTTAATAGGTAAGATAAAACATCAATTCAGATATAATTATATGTGGGAAATACTGCAAATGGAAAACAAATTTTACAAAACGAGTAAGTTTATTTTTCAATTTACGTTAATGAGATTGAAGCAAAAAGGAAGAAAGCATTTTTTAAAAATTTACACAGACCAATTTTTAAGGTAAAAATTTTCCTTAATTCTCCCAAAAGCAGTTAATGTAAATGAAAAGTCATGCAGTATGCTATGTTTACCTATCATTCATAAAGAATTACATATGACTTACAGTCTCTCAAAATAACCATATATATGTGTGTGTATATATATATATGTGTGTGTGTGTGTGCATTTGTTTGTGTGTGTGCATATACATATACATGATGCCAGGCATGTGATAACAACTCAGTATTGAAAGACAGTATGTTACCTGGGTCAGTTACACATTTCCTTCCTGTCACCATTATGCCAGGCATGTGATAACAACTCAGTATTGAAAGACAGTATGTTACCTGGGTCAGTTACACATTTCCTTCCTGTCACCATTGTATATAACTATACTATACTATATTGAGATGAAAAAATTCTTAGAGATCGTATGGACCAAACCCCTCTATTTACAGAAGGGAAATTCAGGGGCCTATGCTGTTAAAGTTGTGATTTGAGAATGCCTAGGTGTGACTCCTGAACTACTGAGGTAGGGGAAAAGCAGAGGAGACCTGTTTTTCAGGGTGTTGAATTAAAGTTCTGAGGTCTAAAGAGAATGTTGTATCACTCCCAATAGGACAGTAATTATAAGTTTCTGTATGTATTAGAGAAGCGTGGTGCAAGAATTCATTATTATCAGGAGGGCCATCACTGTCGGCCTAATTCATGAGGCAGGACATAACAGCCAAGCATTTCACGAAGTTAGTCTGGGCCAATGGGTGATGGGAGGTGGGGGAGAATATAAAAAGTGAGAGCCAGGGTAGGTTCTAGGGGCTGGAAGAGCAAGGACCCTATAAGAAAAGGCTTTTACAGGATATAAGGAATTAAAGGAAAAAAGGAATTAAAGCACACTTTTCAAATTGATTTAGCATTTTCCATGAAGGAGGGGACACAGGAAAGTGCTGTGACAGCGAAGCTCAGAGTTGGTGCTATGGTTTGAGTGATAGTGAACCCCAAGTATGAGATAAGAACTCAAAACCTGTCATTGTTGTCCCTTTTATTCTATGTCTTTAAAGCTCCCCATTACTTGTGATATGAATTTATTTTCTGATTTGTTACCACACTCCCTCTCTGGCTCAGATTGCATAGGTTAGTTGTGCCTTTTTAGGACTTGTGCATTGATACAATGGAACACCGTATTTAATAGCCAAATATCTTATATATGAGACATAATCTTGGAAGGGCAGAAATGATGAATAGCCACTGTAGCTTTATTCATTCAAGGCCTCAGTGTTTAGTTTATACTATAGGACTGGCAGGAAACTAACAGTAAACTGTGGTAAATAGCATAAAAAGATACTAACAGGTATACAGGGTTGAATATTGCCTCCTCCAAAATTTAGAGAGAGCATGGGCCTGCCAACACCTTGATTTTGGCCTTCCAGCCTCCAGAACCATGAGCCAATAAATTTCTGTTGTTTTGTGTTGCCAGTTTGTGATACTTTGTTATAGCAGCCTGGAAAATGAATATGCAGGGTACCAGATATCTAGAGGAAGGACATCTAACTCAAACTGGGGAAGGTTTGTAAGAAAGATGATATCTGAACTGTATTGCAGAATAAATGGGACTATTTTGATGAAGAAGATACTAAGTATAGTTGGACCTCCATGTCCACGGGTTCAGCATCTATGGATTCTATCAACTGAGTCAAAAAAATTTTTTTAAAAAAGCATCTGTGCTGAACATGTACAGATTTGTTCGTGTCATTACTTTCTAAATGATAGAATATAACAATTATTTACATAGCATTTACATTGCATTAGATATTGTAAGTAATCTAGAGATGATTTAAAGTATACGGGAGGATGTGCCTAGATTATATGTGAATACTGTACTATTTTATATCAGGGACTTGAGCATCCACAAATTATGGTGTCTGATAAGGTTCTGAAACCAATCTCCCATGGATACCAAGAAACAAGTGTGTATGATAACAAGAAGAAAAAAATACATACCAAAGTTTGGAGGTAGAAATGACGTACTGAAACTCTGTATAACTTGAGCACAAGGGTGGGAAGCAAAGTTAGGAGTAGAGACTGGGAAAGAAACCAGGAGATAGATTACAATGGGGCTTGGATACTGACTTAAGAAATATGAAATTTATCTGGAAACATTTGGAAATCATTAAAATGTTTAAGACAATGGTTTGACGTTACCAAATTTGTGTTTTTTTTTGTGAAATCATTGGTTACAGATGAGAAGAAATATTTGAGAAAACCAGAGTTGTTCCAGGGACTTTATTTAAGAGACTATTGAATGATCCAGGGAATAAACACTGAGAACTGGAACCAAAGCAGCAGCCATGGTGATTGGAAGGAAGATACGTATTCCAGAAAATACTAGGAAGTCAGAATCTATCAATCAAAAATGTGAATCGACTTTAGATAGACATGGATAAGAAGAAGAGCTTTATAGACTCTGAGTGTCTAAGGGAGGGCTGGATTTAGGGGAGCACTGAATGACTGTTTGGAATGTCAAAAGAGGGTAAGATTAGGTGAAACGTGTTGCCCTGAGATGCAGAGGGACAGCCAAGTGGAAATGTCTATTGAATGGCTCACCAGACTTATAGAAAAGATATGAATTTGAGAGTCATCAATCTGTAAATAGTACTTGAAGTCATGGGTATAAGAGAAGCCATTCATGAATATATACAGGCTGTGAAAACCAGGGCAAAGAGGATGGAACTCCATGAAATGCTAAAATTTTAAAAGGCAGGTAAAAGAAAAGAAACATTAAAGGGGGTACCTAGAGGAAAAGGTGTAGGGTCCAGCCCCACGGGGCTTAGCAGGTGTTCTCCCCATGTGCGGACACGAGAGATTGTAATAAATAAAGTCACAAGATAAAGAGAAAACAGCTGGACCCGGGGGACCACTACCATCAAGATGCAAAGACAGGTAGTGGCCCCGAACTGCTGGGTGAGCTGATATTTATTGTATACAAGACAAGGGGGCAGGGTAAGGAGGGTGAATCTTCTAAGTGAGTGACAAGGTGAAACAAGTCACGTAATTACAGGATGGGGGGTCCTTCCCTTTTAGGTAGCTGAAGCGGAGAGAGAGAGAAGGCAGCATATGTCAGCGTTTTCTTCTCTGCACTTACAAGAAAGATCAGAGACTTTAAGACCTTCACTATTTCTTCTACCGCTATCTACTATGAACTTCAAAGAGGAACCAGGAGTACCAGAGGAGCATGAAAGTGGACAAGGAGCTTGACCACTGAAGCACAGCACCACAGGGAGGGGTTTAGGTCTCCGGATGACTGTGGGCAGGCCTAGATAATATCCAGCCTTCCACAAGAAGCTGGAGGAACAGAGTGTTCCCTGACTCCTCCAAGGAAAAGAGATTCCCTTTCGCGGTCTATTAAGTAACAGGTGCCTTCCCAGACACTGGTGTCACCGCTTGACCAAGGAGCCCTCAAGCGGCCCTTATGCGGGTGTGACAGAGGGCTCACCTCTTGCCTTCTAGGTCACTTCTCACAATGTCCCTTCAGCACCTGATCCTATACCTGCCGGTTATTCCTAGGTTATATTAGTAATGCAACAAAGAGTAATTTTGAAAGCTAATGATTAATAATGTTTATAATAATGATTGATAATTGTCCATGATATCTCTATATCTAATTTGTATTATGACTATTCTTATTCTATTTTCCTTATTATACTGAAACAGTTTGTGCTTTCAGTCTCTTGCTTTGGCACCTAGGTAATCCTCTGCCCACAAAAAGGAAAATTTAATGCCATGGAAATCACAAGATAAGAAAGTTTTCATCTGGGTATGACACCAATGTAGTAGAGGGCCCAGCAGAATGAGGACTGACATATGTTTGATTTTGGCAGTATAGAGGTCACTGTTAATTCCACAGTGGTCTAAATGAGTTAGGGGGTTACAAACTTGGGAGCTATGAATCAAAGGGTAAATGGCCAATGAGGACATAATAACAGTAAGCGTATACTCAATACAGCAACTAGAAGGAAACAAGATCAATGACGATTTGTTTTACAAGTATTATTTTTTAACTAAACTATTTTATTTGAAAAAAAAAGTGTGGATCTACGTGTAGTGGGAAAAAAAATCCCACATACTTTTTAACCCGTTTGCCTCAATGTAACATTGTACAAAATATAGTGCAGTTTCACTTTTTGTGGTTTCAGTTACCTACAGTCAACTGTGATCCAAAAACCTCAAGTAAAAAATTCTAGAAATAAAGAGTTTATAAGTTTTAAATTGCTGACTATTCTGATTAGTGTGATGAAATCTTGAGTCATCCTACTGTATCCTGCCTGAGAAGTGAATAAGCCATTCTTCCAGCATATCCATACTGTCTACACTACCTGTCCCATATCACTAACTGTGGCCATAGCTTTTGCAGTTTGAAGTGCAATAGTGAAACTAGTATCCATTTTTTTCCTTCTTCACAGTTTCACTAATAGAAGATGAATTCTTACTGTAGATCTGAGCAACCTCAGCATATCATTTTTTTTCTCTCCTTAGTTGAGAGCTTTCACTTTTCCACTCAAAGAAAGTATTTTATGGCTTCTCTTTGGCTTATATGAATTTCATGCATCATTATTCTTGCGCTTTGGGTCCATTATCAAGTAAAGTAAGGGTTACTTGAATACCAGCACCGTGATACCAATACTAATACCAATACCAAGAAAGTCCTCTCATAACCCAGAGGGCTAAGTGGCTAAAGGGCAGCTAAACGTTTGTTTCTCTGGGATAAATGTCCAAGAATGAAATTGTTGAATAGCACAGTAGTTGCCTGTCTTGTTTTATAAGAAACCACTGACTGCTTCTCAGAATAGTCATATCATTTTATATTACCACCATATATACCAGTAATATATGCGTGATCCAGCTTCTTGGCATCTTGCCAGCATTTAATGTTGTTACTATTTTTTATTTTAACAATTCAGATAGGTAGGTAGTGTATATCCTGGTCTAAATTTGTTCTTCTTTGATTGGAAATGGTTTTGAACATCTTTTCATATGTTAATTTGACATCTGAATATCTGCTTTAGTAAGTAGGTGCTCACAACTGTTGCCCACCTTATAATTCTATATATCTTTAAGCTATTGAGTCTTGCAAGTTTTTTACATACTCGAGAGACTAGTCCTTTCTGGTTTGTGAATATTTTGTCTCAATCTGTATCTTGTTTTTTCATGCTCCTATCAGAGCATTTCCAAACCCAAAAGTCTGGAATTTTGATGAAATTGAATTTATCAAATGTTTATTTTATGAATCACACTTTTGGTGCTAAGTCTAAGAACAGTTTGCTTAGCCCTAGATTACAAATATTTTAATTTTTCTAAAAAATTTATAGTTTCACATTTGATATTTAAGTCCTTGATGCATTATGAGTTAATTTTTGTATAAGATGTAGATTAAGGTTCATATTTTTGGACTATGAATATCCAATTGCTTTGGACAATTGATTATCTAATTACTATTTGTTGAGAAGTTATCCTTCTCCATTGAAATGCCTTTGCACCTTAGTCAAAACTCAGTTGGAGATATTGGTGTAGGTTTAATTCTCAGTCATCTATCCACTTCCGTTGATCTGTCTGTCGATTCCTATGTAAATAGCAAACTGTCTTGACTGCTTTGTTGTCAGTAATCAAACTGTTTTGATGGCTATACAGTCAGCCTTAATACTGAATGAATGATTTCTCCTATTTTATTTTTTTCAAGATTATTATGTCTATTTTAGAAGGTAAGCCATTTCATATAAATTTAAAAATAAACTTACATATGCCTACCAAAAATCTTGCTGGGATTTTGACAGAAATTGAATTAAATCTAGAGGTAAATTTGGGGAGAAAACTAGTTAACAACTTTACTATATTGTCTTCTAATTATGACCACAGAATGGCTCTTTACTAATTTAGGTCTTCTTTGATTTCTGGTATCAGCAGCTGGTAATTTTCAACATGCAGACCCTGTACGTGTTTCATTAAGTTTGTACCCAAGCATTTTACTTTCTTTGGACTGATTGAAATGATACTGATTTTTAAATTTGGGTTGGCATATATTCGTATTTAGTATACAGAATGTGATTGATGCTTGTATATTGATTTTGTACACTGCAAACTTGCTGAACTCATTTATTAGTTTTATGAGGGGTTTTTTTTGTAGAATTCTTGAGATTTTTCTACTGCGGATAATCATGTAACTGCAAACAGAGACAATAGTTTTTCCTTTTTTAATCTGTATATATTTCATTTTTCTTTCCTATTGCTCTAACTTCCAGTAGTGTGTCAAATAAGAGTGGTGAGAGTATGCATTCTTACCTTGTTCCCAATTTGTATTAAGGTTCTCTAGAGGGACAGAACGAATACAATAGATGTATAAATGAAGGGGAGTTTATTAAGGGAAATTGACTCACAGGATCACAAGGTGAAGTCACACAATAGGCAGTCTGCAAGCTGAGGAGCAAGGAAGCCAGTCCAAGTCCCAAAACCTCAAAAGTAGGGAAACTGACATTGCAGCCATTAGTTGTCGCCGAAGGCCGGAGACACCCTAGCAAACCCCTGGTGTAAGTCCAAGAGTCCAAAAGCTGAAGAACTTGGAGTCTGATGTTTGGAGGCAGGAAGCATCCAGCACAGGAGAAAGATGAAGGCTGGAAGAGTTATCAAGTCAGTTTCTCCCACCTTCTGTCTGCTTTATTCTAGCCGTGTCAGCAGTTGATTGGATGGTGCCCACCCAGATGGAGGCTGGGTCTGCCTCTCCAAGTCCACTGACTCAAAGGTTAATCTCCTTTGGCAACACCCTCACAGATACACCCAGGAACAATACTTTCATCTGTCAGTACAATCAAGTTGACACTTAATAGTAACCATCACACAATCTCAGAGAGAAAACATTTAGTCTTTCACCAAATATGATGTCAGCTATAGGTATTTTGTATATACTTTTTTATTAAGTTAGGGAAGTTTCCCTCTATTCCTAGTTTCCTGAGAGTTTTATTTTTTAAATCAGAAATGAAGGTCTAATTTTGTCAAACTATTTTTCTGTCAGTTAATACGATCATGATTTTTTTTTCCCTTCTTAGCTTATTGATATGGTAAACTACATTGAGGTTTGAATATTTAATCAGCCTGCATACCTGGAATAAATCCCATTTTATCATAGTATATAATTATTTTTATACATTGTCTGATAGAATTTCTTAATATTATGTTGAGGATTTTTAGGTTTAAGTTCATGAGAGATATTGGTCTATAGTTTTCCTCTTCTGTGCTGTTTTTTGTCTGGTTTTGATATCCAGGTAATACTTCGGTCTTATAAGATTAGTTGGGAAATGTTCCTTTCTATTTATTTTATGGAAGAGGTTTTGTAAAATTAATGTTAATTCTTTAAATGCCTGGCTGGATTATTCAAGAAAACCTTCCAGACCTGGAGATTTCTTTTCAAGAGTTCTTCATTGTCAATTCATTTTTAAAAAGCTTATAAGACTGTTTAGGTTGTCTATTTCATCATGGCTGAGTTTTTATAGGTTGTGCTTTTCAAGAGCTTGATCTGCTTCTTCTAAGTTCCTGAATTTATGAGTGAAAATTGTTCATCATATTCTCTTAGTATTCTTTCAATGACTGAAGAATCATTAGTTATATCCTCTATATCATTCCTTACACTAGTGCATTGGTCTTGGGGACCCTCAGCATAGAGAAAAAATGCATACAGAAGTATATTTACTTACAGTTATAGGGTAAAGACATTTAATTATTTCCTGAGTGTCTTGATTTTTCTGATGAAAGTAGAGAAAAGATCATCTGAGACTAAAGGGAATGGAGGAAACGATAGTTTTGAGAAGAAAAGCAAAGGCTTAGCAAACCTATAGGAGCAGAGGAGAGGTAGCTGATAGAGGACTTGTAGAATGATTTCCTAGCAGCATGGAGGACATGGCTGAAGCAAGAGACTCCTGTTCACATAGTTGTGTGGCATTTTGATCCAGTGCTGAGGTGCTCTGGAGAGGTAGGTGCGACAAAAGGAGAAAAGAAAAGAGACTTTAATGGTCTTTGTTTCTCTAAGTCACTGTCTGCTCAGTCCTCACAACTCTCATTAGTTTAACCTATGTCATTGATAGTGTAGTCCAATTATCCTTTTTACAGGCATGAAAACTTAGTCAGCAAAAATTACTTGAGGCAGATTTGGAAAGGTCTTAAAGAAAAATTTTAATGACAGCAGTCTGTATACCCTCTTTAAACTGTTTTCTTGCATTCTCTTACCTATCCCTTACTTAGAATAAAGTCATAAGAAATAAGAATCACTCACTATTCATTAAAATAGATTTAGATTGACTTCTGAAATAGACAAAAGTAGTTGAAGCAGTTTAAGGAAAATATATTTACTTTGAAAAACTGAAAATAGAAATGTGCACCCATTTTCTAATAAAATAAGAGTTTATGTAGTATATTTGCAAACATATACAAACACAGCATATGACCAACCATATACTAAAATCATTTAGTGGCCAGTAAGTATTTACTGAATTAATGAGAATGTGGTTTTGAAGGCAGAAGGCTGGATAACACATGTCTTATTATTTTACTTTTCACTGAATGAATGCTATAAATATTTTTACATTTGAATCTATTAAAACCTTTCATAGAGGTCTTTCTTAACTACTTTAATTTTTCTATTTTATGTTTGCTGAGTGATGGCTTATCTGGCAGTAACAAAACAACTATAATGAATGATTGAAAAGCACATCTTGGCACATTGGGTTCTTAGTTGGTAATGTAGACCAAGGTTCACATTGCAGGCATTTTTCTTTCAGGGAAATACAATCTAGATACTCATGATTCTTTTGCTTTATTATTGCAGGTTTGTATGAGCTATTTTAAAGTCAAGAATTCTACTGTGTTCCTGATACAGCTCTCTATATTTTCTTACTTTTATGTTTTTTTTTTTCATAGAATGGGAGCTTGGTTTTGTCAGAAGGAAAACAAATTTAAACTCTCTGAGCTGAAATCAAGTTAAAACTATTAAAAACAAAACTGTACAACCAATCAAAGACTAATACATAACCTCCCTTGCCTTATCAGGTACATTATGTCACGTATTTTAAATGAATAATTTTAAGATAAGCATTTTTGTACACTGTTTCTCTCATCCCAACTCAAATGTTATCTCAGTAAACACACCTTTCTTTGTTTCTTTGTCTCTATTTTCATTTCAGAAATAGCAGCCTCTTTAGTTTAACTTACAGTCATTGTGTTGATAAGACCAAGTAAATCATGGTTAATATAACAAACTTGTATTATTGTAGGTATTAATAAAACTTTAAAATTTATTAACGTTAGAAATGAATACAGTTCCTCTAGTCATCACATTATCAATACTTACACTGCATTTAGAATTTTTGTTTTCTATTTATATTTTCACCCCGGTAATCAAATGAAGGTATTTTTAATAATCTATTTTTCAGAGCAGGTTGATTGATTATAGCAAATGTAATTTTCCATCCTACTTGAAGATCCATTTTCATATTACACAAAGCATTTGTACACTGAGCTAGTGCCATATAGCAATAGCATGAAATAGCATGAAGATAATGTTTTTCTATAGGAGGGAAGAATGCAGGCTTTCCATTTTATAATATTATGTAGAGGTCATATATGAGTCCTTATATTATCTACTTTCCCTGACAATGCCACCAGGCCATTACAAACTACTTTCTCTCTAGTTTTTCTTTTTAATGGACAAAAGAAATTGGATACTTGTCTTAGTTGGCAGGGGCTGCTATAACGAAGTATCACAAACTGGTAGTTTCAACAACAGAAATGTATTATCTCATAATTCTGAAGGACTGAAGTCTAAGATTAAGGTGTTGGCAGAATGAGCGCCTTCTGAAGGCTGTGGTAAAATAAGCAACTCTAAGCCTCTCTGTTTGGCTTGGAAATGGCCATTTCTCCCTGAGATTTTATGTCATCTTCTCTCTGTATGTGACTGTGTCCAAATTTTCCCTTCTCAAAAGGACACCAGTCATATGGGATAAGGGCCTCCTCTAATGACCTCATTTTAACTTGATCTTTGTCTACAAAGATCCTATTGCCAAATAAAGACACATTCTGAGGTACTACAGATTAATGCTTTCACATAAGAGTTTTTTTTAATTACAGAGGTGGTCGGTGGGACACAATTTGACCTGTAACAGCTGTTTTAACCCTATTTTGTCCCATTTCCCTATTCACATATTTTACTGGACATTTCAGAAAAAGAAATATACTAGAAGAAGAGTGTCTTGAATGTTTTTGACACAAATAGATGATAAATGCATGAGGTGATGGATTTGCTAAATACTCTGACTTGATTTCTACAGTGTGTACATGTATTGAGACATCACACTGTACCCCGTAAATATGTACAATTAGTATGTGCCAATTAAAAGCAAAATTAGAAACTTTAGCTCTCATGTGACAAGTTCGTTTAAAGAATTTAGGCTTGGCATCAACAATTCAACACAATTCAAACATTTACTCAGGACTAGAGACATGCTGGTTTCTAAAATCAGATGATTCAAAGATAAACAGGAAAAAGCATCTATAGACCTCAAATGGGATTACAGAGACAAACAGAATTAACCCAATCAGTGCTCTGTTATACAGGCACCAATGTAAAAGAAACAAAGAAATATGTGATTCATTTTTGGGGTACTCAGGGGTATCAGGGAGGGCCTCACGGAGGTGAAAACACAGAATTCGGCAGGGACTACGCAGTTGTGAAAAGATAAGTTTTGGGGAGAGCTAAGTAAGGCTGTCCTCTAAGCCTCCTACCAGCCTTACATTTCATGCATTTAGTCTTAGAGACATTCGGTTAACTGGATTGCTGGGAGTGGTCTAGAAGAATGTTGCTTCCTAGAAAACCCATGTCGAGTTCCCTATGTGTGAGAGGGGTTGTGCTAGATGCTGTGGAGACAGATGTGAATATGTTGCTCCTGCTCTGAAAAATCATGTTATTCGCCCATGCACTCTGAGCATTCTCCGAGTTCTGCCACACCTCTATAGAGCATGCCAGTCTGGTTCCTGTACTAAACCCTTTGCCACTGGAATAGTATAAATGGCTTTCATTGTCCTCTTAAAAAATGCCAATTTCACCCTCCCCATTCCATGCAGTTATTAATCATTCAAATTTTACTGTTCAAAGGAAAACATTTATTTATTGACTCAGCTAGCACTGAAGCAATATACTGATATGATTATATTTTGTTAACCATTGTCAACATTGCTGGAGGCATAATTTGCTCTTATATGCTAAAATGTGTGAGATCGTTGGCTTTCACTAGAGTTTCTCTGGCAAAGTCTGCTAAGTTTTAGAAAAGATCTTTTAGAACATAGGAAGGGGTTAGTAGCTCGGCCGTATAATGAAATGGCCTTTCTTTGTCAAACATAGTTGGTTTCATTTATGACTCAATGTGAAAAGACAGGTTCCTAAAGAAAGTTTCCACATTTTCATACTGTTCATAAATATTTTAACTTGATTTTACTTAGTGCCCAAATGAATAACCCATGAAAAGATCTGATTTTATACCATTAATTGTCACAGATTTTAAACCCTCTGTAAGGGTCGACAGATGCTGCATTATTATGAATCATAAGGAATCTTAGCAAGATGCATTCCCATTGTCACTGAACTAGTTAAAGCCAGTGAGGCAGGACTAAATTGTTGTGACATTTTCCCAGCCCCACTATTACCTGTCAAATAGGAAAAAAATCAAGGCATCAGGACAAGCTTACGTATTGATGTGTTCACTCTTGTTATTAATTGAAGTAAATGGATAAGCTTGTCCATCAACAGTAACAAACACATCTGCTCATTGTTTAAAGAAAAATCTCCTTAACCTTCTTTTTCTTACAGGTCCCTGGGATTTGAAAAATGCTTTGTTTTGTATTCAAGAACCATGATGACTGTTGTGTTTGTCCTACCCTTTTTTTTTTTTTAATTTGCTGACAAAGTGAAATATGGAATACTGTATTCAGTTATTTCATGTTTGACTCACAATGGATTGAGTTATATAAAGTAGGACATGGACAAATTACAAAAACCAGAACAAGCAGGGTCCCTAATAGTCTTATATAACTGCAAACACTCTACATCTGTTTTAATCCATCATCGTCTTTGCTTTTCAAATAAAATAGTGTGTGTTTTTCTCTCTCTGATTTTTAAGTACAAAGAGAAAGTTTTCCATCCTGTAAAACTGAAAAACTTTTGATGAGAAAGCACCTCAAAAAGTGCAAAGGAGGAAATCTCTTTGGTTATTTCATTCGTGTGATTCTATTAACTCCAAAAGTACATTGCAAGCTGTGATAAAGCAAAGCTATTCTAAATCTTCTTTTGCCTGAACAAGGTGTTTGTGACAATATTTCATTGGCATGGAAATAAAGAATTCATCCCAATGCCATGCAATGTGCTAGAGTTCTCTTCTAAGTTGGTGATAGAATGACTAATGGCAATGTATTTTTAAAAGGAGCAAAATAATTTAATTATTTTCATCTATGACTTTTAGCTTTATCAAGAATATGTTTGTTAGATCTGGAATAAAGAATGCATCCAACATCATGGCTTACTGTTTTCTGTATTGAAATCCTATTAATAAAGACAACTATTTTTCTCCTGCCTCCTGAATATATTTAGAATTTCTATTGAAGGGTAGAAATAATAATTCTGAAGTGTCTCAATGTTTGCAAAATATTTGCTGCTAAACATTATGAAGCCACAGGAAGTGAAAAAGCAATTAAGATTCTCTAATACAATATGTCTTGTTTCGTATAAGAAAATAAGACAGCTGAAAAAAAAGTAGCCACCCACTAGAGAGATGGGGGAAACTGTACATATAGAAATGAAAGCAAGAATAGTTTAGAGGTTTCTCCATATGTTTTTAGGCATTATAATATAGAGGAGTCCTTCCAAGTTCAACTAAATTCAAAGTTCTATTGATGCTTGAATACTAACGAAGAGGGCAGAGGTAGCAAATTAAAACTTGTCTTTTTCTATTCCATCTTCCCTTTTGTGTAATTGGCAGCTTTTCCTCTTCCAGAAGAGTCTCCCAAGCTTCCCAAGGCTCTGCCTGAAACTCCAGATTGTGGCCTTTGTAAATAACGTACATAAAGAAGGGCTGTTAAACTCTTGTTGAGTTATTTTTGTTTTGCACTTTGCACCTTCAGTGCATATGAGAACTACTCCCACACCATTTCCTGACAAACCAAATCTTGCTGTGAAGGCTGAAAACGTTAGTCAGTGGCACCCTATTTTTAGGACTTGTAATGAAGAGAAAATGTAGTGTTATAACACCCATCCAAATGCTGGCACCCTGGTAGACAACTGCAGAATTTTAAGAGCTAATGTAGACAATTTATACAAAAAGGACCAAATTATGACCAATTCTGCAAATAAACAGACAACAGATCACTAGGAGTTGTGACGGGATATAGCTGCGGTTTGGAAACGCCAAACGTGGTGCTATTGAAGATCACAGATGGCCTAGAATAGCAACAGCAGTTACCCAGGAACTGGACTTGGAAGCATGCTAATTTTAGTATTAAAAGAGGAGAGTGGAAATAAGTCCAAAAATCTTTTCTGCTACTGCTTTGGAAATCACATTTTAAATGCCTTTACTTTCCAAATAATAATAGCTAACTTTTATTGAGTGATACTGTGTGTCAGGCACTGTTGTACATGCTTTGCATATATTAGCTCATTTAGTCTTTATGGCAGCCTTATGAAGAAGATAATATTATGGTTTTTGTTTTACTGTTAAGTAAACTCAGGTACAGAGGGGTTAACTTGGCCAAGGCTCACAGCTTGTAAAGAGCAAAAATTCAGACCCAGGTCATTCAACTCCATGACTTGCCTTTTTCTGACCTACCCACTGCCATGGAGATCACTTTGCAAAGCTGCCTTTCACTTTCTTAGTGTATTCATGTCTTTTCCTATTACTTCTTTGCCCACATCCAGAAGAGAAGCCAGGTGTAGAACAAAAGGGGGAAACTGGAACACGTCCCAGGTAATGAAGTGTCAAAGGCTGGTAGAATTTCTACAAATTTAGACATGTCTTGCTTGGTGATGCAGAATACGCTACCAATGGGCTGCAAGTATGGTTTTTATCTTGTTGAATCAATGCTGGCCAATCTCTAACCCTCAGCCTTGTAAACTCAACCACTGGAAATCGTTGGGATTCTAGATTTAATCAGATTCGGACATTCCTTCTCTTTCTTCCCATGAATTTGCTGGGAGATTAAAGAAACTCAAGCTTCAGAGTCCTTAAATAACATGGGCCCTTCTAAACTCATGTCTAATAAGAGTCTAGTAATAGATTCACGGATCACACCTTTACTTACAATTGGCTGAGACCACTGTCTCTTCCATTTTTATAATGCTTCCTCAGTGTCGTTGAGTGGCATTGGAGTGGTCCCTGGACCACTTTAAGAATAGTGTTAAGGCAAAACTGAGTTGGGAATGTATTTAGTTTGGATAGAGTACAATTATATTTAGATGGTTTGGTGCCATTGCTATGTTACTACTGCTAGCTGTGCAAGTAGGAAAAGCTTCCAGCGATATTCTAACCACCGCCTGCATTGACTCAGTGGATTTCATGATCAAAGTGCAGGACCTGAGGCTGTATCTCCACACAAATGTGCACTATGGCACCCAGCACCAGCAGTGTGCAGCTAGTAGAGCAAGTGTACAGAAGCAGCAGCTAGACCATTCATCTGAATTTTGTGATGTTTGTGGTACTTACAAGCTTTTTTTCCATTTATAATCTGTTGTGGTTTATTTTCTAGATATAGATTCACCTTCACACCTAAGAAATTTATTCAAAACTTTATATTATTTTCCGTAAAGATTCCTCCCAAGCAATTGTGTAAATTCAGCTCTAATAAATCCTAGATACGCTCTTGCTCACAATAGACTGATGTATAAACCCAGAAAAACAAATTATCAACTTACATTGCTAAACATAAGTGCCAAGTGAAGACTTACATTGACCTGTCTAGTATATTTTCTTCCGTCTAGGCATAATATATTCCTCAGGTTCTTGGAAACAAGAAATAAAGTAGTTGAGAGATACTTATTTGATTTAAATGCTTAACAGCAGCAGGTTCTGCTGGTTTAATGCAGTGGTTTTTGGAGTGTAGTTGTGGGAACAGGAGCATCAATCAACGCCACCTGGAAACTGTTGAAAATGTAAATTCTCAAGCCTTACTCCAGACCCACCGAATCAAGAATTCTGGTGGTGGAGTTCAGAGTTCTTTGTTTTAACCACCTCTCTATGTGATTTGGATGCAGGCTATGTTTTGAGAAACATTGGTCTAACACATACGTTTTCACAATCGTGAAAATGAAGATCAGACTGGTAGGCTAATCTTCCTAGAAAAGATTTATCTGGATGTTATCAATATTTATTTATCTAATTCTAGATTTTCTGTGTTTTCATTGAAGATTTTCTTCTCTCTTTTTTGGTATCAAATCTTACATGCACACGTTGATTTTGAATATTTCTGCTGCAATCTGTTAGGCTAGGGTCCCGTCTAATTGTCAGAAGGCAACCCATTTTCAGACTCTACCCCATTGTTTCCATAGAGAGCAGACTTCTGATGTTTGGGAGGAATATATTCAGAGATATCTGCAAATCCCCATATAGTCCTCTAACACAAAGTACTCATGAAACAAACAACTGTACCATGACTAAAACTGTTCACCTGAGTTGCTCCTTAGTGACCTGGGATTTGTAGAATAGGAGCATAAGCCTGACTGAATCATGAAGCTTGCTACTTTATTACAAATCAGAATAGTTGGGCTATGTCTCTTAATTCTCCTTCAATGTGTATAACTGTGAAGGCATTCTCTTTCCATATAGTCAGATTTCATCTGTGTTAAATGCCTTTTCTTACCTAAAACATTTCTTAGTCTACAAACACTTTTAGCTGCTTCAGCCCCACAATATGAAAGTAAACATGCATCTTGAAAACCTCAAAATAATATTTGGCTCAGTAGTCATACTATGCCTGTTGCTTTATGTAAATTTTCAAGGGATACCTAACATTTGATGCAATTCCATTTTCTGCCAAAAGTCATATACTGTTTCATACATACTTACACCATAAGTTAACCATTTCTTCAATTTTCAAGAAGTGTTCACAGGTTACTTCATAATCAACTTTCACACTGATTGAGACCCATTTTTTCCTAATACAGGGAACCCACTGAGGTTAAGGCAATTGGATGACACATTTATAATGTCGCTGAAAACTACAAAGGCAGAAGGCACTCTATTGGTATTATAAAGTTGCAGGAGATTTGTAAGTAGCTAGATTTTCTATTTCTTCATGACTCAATCTTCGTAGGTAGCAAGCATCTGGGAATGCATCCATTTCCTCTAGTTTATGAAATTTGTTTGTATATAATTGTTCAACATAGACGCTTAGGATCCTTTTTATTTCTCTGGCATCAGGTGGAATGTCCTTGTTCCCCCATATTTTGGATCCAGTCTTCCAGCCCAGAACTGGGTCTGACTGAGAAGGACTGAAAACCTATCCAAAATTGTAAGGGATGCATGGAACATTAGGGAGGAGAGAATCAGAAGGCATGAGGAAAAATGTGTTAAAAGTGGGGGAGCTTTTATCCTTTAAGAATGATGGCAATTGGGTCATTGACAGCGAATGGGGAAAGGTTGAGGAAGTTAAGAAAATAACTGCAGGACTTCATCATCATGTGACCTATGCAATTGGAATATAGCTCTTGAGTGTTGAGTAAAGACTGCATTTTCTTTCTTTCATAAGAAGGGGAACAGTGAGTCACCCCTGCACAACAGGCTTTCTAATCCATATTTCAGCCTAATCGCCATGTTCCATGTGTGCTAAGGAGCTCCATGATTGCGCTGGCGTCATTCAAATGACCATTTCTAAATTTTACATTTCAAAGAGTTAATATATGTATGTTATTCTCTAGGAGATGTAAAATTAGCCATTTCTTTCTTTCTTTCACATAGGAAGAGATTATATGAAGAATGTGTGGCAAAGACATATCTCAACATGGTTAGGGTGTACTTTAAGGCTGTAGTTGCCTCTTCATCGATTATCCTCAGATTGAGAAATTTTGTTGGAAAAACCATTCTAAGGGGAAAATATGCAAATAAATAGATATGAAAATGACATATTAGGATTAATTTAGTATTCTATCAGTAGAAATGAGTAAATTAGTTAAATATATTTATTTTGTTCATGTGTTAATGTGGGACAGGGTCTCACTCTTGTCACCCAGGCTGGAGTGCTGTGGCATGATCATGGCTCACTACAGCCTCAACCTCTCGGGCTCAGGTGATCCTCCCACCTCAGCCTCTTGAGAAGCTGGAACTACAGGCATGCGCCTGGCTAATTCTTTTGTACTTTTAGTAGAGACAAGGTTTTGTCATGTTGCCCAGGTTGGTCTTGAACTCTTGGGCTCAAGTTATTCACCTGGCTTGGCCTCCTAAAGTGCTGGGATTACAGGCATGAACCACTGTGCCCAGTCAGGAAAATATTTCTGTAGAGATTTTTTTTTCTAAGTAATACAGTATAACTGGTGAGCCTATGTCATCAGCTACTAATGCAATTGGAAGGATACGACAACAAAAATTCCTGATTTACAATTAACTATCTAATGTGAAATCTAGCCAGCAGTTAGAAGACATCTTTGAAGGGATGCAATATGTGTTTGTAATTTTGATGAACTCCACACTTCTGATGAAATATTTTTGTAGTATAATACTATTCAAGTCCAGACCTATATTTTTTTCCCAGTAACTAAAATATGATTTAAAACTTCTGGGAAGAATTCATGTTCTTCTTTAATCCCTTCAGAGCCCTTCTACCCATTAAGCTTCTTTTAAAGTCAACAAAAATGTCATGTGAGGTAAAGAAATCAAAATTCAGCAAACTAATCTTGGGCAAAACTACAGCTTCTGCAAACTTCATTTCATCATTTCCACATTCAACATGATCCTTTAGAGGGAACAATGAAGGTCAAATATACCACTGAAGTTGCTACAAATACACACATGCACACATACCCAGAGACACAAACACAATATTTGGTCAGGATATTAAAAAAATCATTATATATATATGTGTGTGTGTGTATGTGTGTGTGTGTGTGTGTGTATACACACATGGACATAGCTGGTGAATATATATATATCGATGAAATATCATTGGCCAAAACGGGATGAATAAAATATGGAGATAACCAATTTTTTTTATTACATTCTCTACTCCCCCTACAAAACATTCAAAGAATGATCATCAGGTAGGGATATTGACGTATTTAAAAAATTTTATTAGTTGCCTTCTACCTTCCTTAACATGGGAAAATTTTGTTCCGAAGCAGAATGTCTAAAAAGTGACTGGGAAAGAACACAGAAATATTGAATTTGTTTTCCTGGATCCTATAATGAGGTTCTTAAAAGAAATTACATTTGGAGGCATTGGAGAGAGTACTGAACCAAGATCTAGGAAACCTGTGTTATCTAGTATAGTCTCTTATTAGTCTAGAAAATTCTTTCTCAAGTTACTTAATTCAGTGGTTACCAGATATTTGATTTAAAGAGCCATGACATGTTTTTAAAAGGAATATCATGACAAGTAGTTGATTATTTAATATGATGTTCAATAAGGTTAGTAAAAATTATGATGTCCTTCAATATTATTATTATATACATATTTGGCATAAAATAATAATGTTAAATATTTAAATAAATACATTTTGCTTCACAAAAGCTCCCATCATTTTAAAATTTCTTATTTTTACATTAACTAATGAAAATTTTCAAGGGTCGTCATGCTCTTAAGAATGAATACAGACAGTACTCTCTTCATCTTCTTGTTCCTCAGTCTCTTCACTGGAAAATAATGGATTTAGACTAAATAACCTCAGAAATGAATTCTGATGTTTAAACTTGCTTTTATAACTTCATAAGAGAACTATCTCATTTCTTTATTTATTACTTAACTGAAAAAAAGACACAGTACTTCCCATGTCCTTTCTTACTTTAAGCACTGATTGTTATACAACAAAAGTTCACCATATTAATAGTATAATTGAAGTTTTGGGTCTTAAATTTTTGGACATAAAATGCAGTTAGCCGTTTATTATATGGGATGAATCATACTTGAGCTGGGGACATTTATCTTTAGGCAACAGCAGAAATGTACCCAAGTACAGGTTGGAGTTGATCTAAGCCCTAACTTAAATATTTTTCTAGGAAGCACAACATCAGGAAAAGTATCTTTCGCTCTTCTTTCATTTAAGAAAGAATTTGTGCTTCAGAAATAAAAGGTAGCTCAAATTATATCATTGCCTTGCATAAAAATCCTTTAACAGATTACTATGGTTTATTGAGCATTTACTATGAACCAGGTACTATACAAACACTATTTATTTAATGCTCGTAAAAGCTCTAAAAGGAAGATGAAATTACATCTAATTTATAAATGAAGCCTTAGGTTGTTAAAAACAAGTCCAGTGTCTCAAAGTTCATGGTAGAACTCAAATTCAAACTTTTCTCTACTATTTAAAGTATTTCTACTTCATATTTCTGTTTCCAAAATTTGTATTATTGAGCACCCTCTGTCATGAAGTTGTTTATGCTGTTTTTTCTCCCTAGAATGGTTTATCTTCTGCATTTTCTTACCAGTTCTTTATCTATTCCATTTCAAATACCAAATTCACTTCCAGAAGGAATTGGTCTCTTCTTTGCTGAACACTCAAAGCCCTATATTTGTACCATTTATATTACTGGAGAGAGGAGTGAACCAACAGCTAGGAAACCTGTGTTATCTAGCATAGTCCCTAATTAGTCTAGAAAATTATTTCTCAAGTCACTTAACTCAGTAGTTACCAGATGTTTGATGACATGTTTTTAAAAGGAGTATCATGAGAAGTAGTTGGCATTTTTCATAGTGAGTCTTATAAACTCTAGTGTTCTCCACTATCTTTCTACCTCTTCCTAAGTGATGATAAGTACTCTGAAGAGTTCCTGGTGTCAACCTTTCGAGAATAAGGTGTATATGCTCAGTTACAATGTGATCATCTCATAGCTCTAGGAAACGTGAGAATAGAAATAGAAAAAATTGAAAAAAGCAAAAAAATCTCCAAGGTTCAAAGATATTTTACATAACCAGTGCTATGCTGTGACTTTAATAGGGTCGTCGCTCTTTAATCATTTCATTGTTCTAATCCCTGAGTCCAATTTTACACATTTTCAGTGCCCATGTGGGAAAGTAGCAAGTCCCATATACTATATAACCCTTCTCAACCGCTCTTGTTTCTGAAGGTCGTTACAAGTCTTATCATCTTCATCATCCAGTCAAGAAAAAGCCTCAATAATCAAGAATTAGCAATATTTTTGAATCATAGACGAGCTGTATTTTCTTCCTGAAATTCATCTACCTAGATATAGAACACTCCTGTGAGAAAATATTCCAGGGGATCAGGAAGGATTTTCCTGATCATGTGAGAGTCAGAAGTAACTGGTCTAAGGAAAATAACAATACATTTTAACCCAAAGAAGCAAAGCACAGTGAACAATCTAGACTCACAAACTGGAAATAGGAATATTTGAAAGCTGATATGTGAATTGTTGCAATATTTTAATATATCTCTAAACAATTCAAAAAGTTTGTGACAAAAGTTGACCCCCCCTTACAGTTCTTTTTACTTTTTATTTTAAGAAAGGTTATTTCAAGTTTTTATAAAACAATGTGTGGAAGAGAGATGCTTGATTTGAAGTACATTAATGGGTAACATGCTCAGATAGCTACATACATAGTGACTGGAAGTTAGAAATGAATTCTATTATGGCTCTCAAAAACTTGAAATATAATATTTTCAACTAATTCTAGTTTTTTCAGCTCTTTCATGTTAAGTGAAATTATTAACAAAATGTAAACATTTGAAAAATGGTAACCTGTCATTATTTAAAGCATTTCATAAATTCTATCCAACAATGTCATCAATATGACCTATAAAATTAAAGGAAATACTGTAGCACCTCTAAGTTCAAATAAAATGTTTTATTTGCAGTTTAACTGGACCAGTTATGACATTTGTGAGCAGGAAGACTGGATAACATGTTTTTCCTTGATTATGAAAATTCTTATATGAGGTGTTTTTTTTTTGTTTTTTTTTTTTTTTTTTTTTTTTTTTTTTTACCTCATTCTTTAAAACTAGTAATGTTAAGGGGAGAAGGCCATAATTCAGGAGCTGGGGACATTTATCTTTAGGCACCAGCAGAAATGTACCCAAGTACAGGAAGGAATTGATCTGAATTAAAGCAGGGGGAGTCTTTGTTATAATTGTACAAGCACGGTGTTGGGAAACTAGAGATAAAAAAGAGTCTGAAAATTTGCCATGAGTTTCCAATCTTCCCTGTGACTCAGAAAAACCTAAGATGTTGCAAAAGTGGGGAGCGCAAGGCTGTAAGGTCTGTCTCATGCTCAACTTCTGAAAACCTTGGCTCACTTAGGTTTTGAGATCACTAAACTCTCATTGTGAATATTCAACACCAAAGAACCAAGAGGTAAAGGCTGTGGGCCTTTTAAGATTAGGAAAAAAGTCAATAATTATAAAGAAGAAATAAATGTTAAAAGAGAATATTCACTACTAAGAAATAGAAACTAAATATACATTATTTTTCTACATTTGTAACTTAAATTACTTGAAAGATGACTTTCTAAGTTGCCAAGAAAAACATAAAAATGCTAAAAAAATTTTAATAAATATGATATGCATTGAAACATATTCATGCATCTCATATGCTTCCCATAAAACTTCACTCCTGGGATAAATACCAACCTGAAATAACACTCGCTTGGCTCGGATTTTTATGGGTGTTAGGCGCTTATTGAGTAGCCTTCATTTATTTTGAAAGCTGGAAGCTTGGTATTGCTTTTAGGTGAGTGAAAATGTAATTCGATGAAGAAGGAAGTTCCCAACTTTACTACTGTCTATTTTGAATGTAATGGCTTCTTTTATTAATAACTTCCTTACAGAGGCAGTCTCAAATTGTTTAAAAAAATTACGAGTTCCTAATTGGAGAGTTAATCCTATTTTTTGCATGGCTAGTCAATTTAGTACAGTAAGAATCAAAGCAAGTGCTCACCAAGTAAATTAGTTGCCTTTCGTTTTCTCTGTCCCCATCATGTTGAGCTGAGAGATCCTGACATGTACATTGTCAAAGTAGCCTTATGGCTCAGAAGAACGGATGGTAATTTTAGGGACACTTGGGAGTTGATTTTTCTCTAAAGTATTTTAATGATGGTACATGTAATACCATCATTAGAGACATGTTTATCTACTACTTTTAGTTGCTTTTGAGAAAGCAAGCACTTTCCATAAATTCTATAAATGATCATTTATATGTGAATTGGATTTTCAAATGGCATCATGAGAAAGTAGTTCCTGTACATGAAGTTGCTAAAATATGGGGCGAGTTATGTAAAGGAGAATTGGAAAGGCTGAGAGACAGGACTGCTGATTTCAAAACTTAATGGGAATTTGCCTCTGGGAAGATCTTCTAGAAGTTTCCTGCACTGTAACGGCAACAAATCAAAAAAGTGCTAGGTCATGCACTCAAAGAGTGCATGCTCATTCCTTAGGAACTCTGGAATCAGATGCATCGTGCTGACGTTTATTCACCTTCTTACAAAGTCATTACAACAGCAACACTTCAAAAGTGGTCCTCAAGCTACAATACAGAATGAGTGCCAGCATTCAAGGCCTGTTGTCTTCCATCTTGTGGAGATAGCTTTTATCCTGAGTTGAGTTTGAGGCTGAGGTCTATATGGTGGTGAGTTCAGATGAGCATCAGATAGCTTAGTATCATCCTTGGAATAATAAGGAATACAAGAAATCACTAGAAATTTGATCTTCCTCATGAGGTGATTCAGACTAGACAGCTAGAAATACTCACAGAACTGCCTTAACATTCTTGACAGGCTCTCAGAATAGCTTAACCTAGTATCATCTAGCTGAGGCGTGACCAAGGCTTGGTGGTCAAGCACCCACCCAGAAAATAAAAAAGAAGACCCTTAGGCTCAGGGGCCTGGATTGGCCAATGACAGATAAAGTCACAGTGCCATTTTCTTTGTTCCTAATTTTGGATCTCCCTGTGCTTGTCCTACAGGAGAGAAGTCAAAGGTTTACAAGGTGGAGTAAGCATGTCCTAATGGGCATATTTTAGACATTAATTTTCTGCTTTTAATTCCTTTTATTTAATGTGGAGATCAGTGATATGTAAAGTGTACACCATGGAAGGGTTGGCTGTGGGTGGAGGGCCTGTTTGTTCATAATCCACAAGCTAGAACACAAAACAACTCAGTCACTGAGCGCACTGCTTGGTTCTGCTGAGATCTCCTCTGTGGACGAAGGAAGCAGTGTGTTGGCACATCCTGCGGTAAAAACTCCTTATCACATCACTTTGAGTACAGCTGATTAGATGATCTTTAATTAATCAAAGAATCACTGTGGAAAGTGCTCAGCTGACAATACAAACAGTACCTTTTAAACTTTGTCACATCCCACTCTCCTAACAAATAATAAGAGCTAACATTCATTGGATGTTCACTAAACACCAGTGACTTTTATGCAGTCAGGCCTTCAGAACTGTTAGTTCCACATCCATAGACTCAACCATTCAAGGATCACAAGTATTTGAGAGAACACACACACACACGCACACACACACATAGATACACACACACAAAATACAATAACTAATGATACAAATAAAGAAGAATACATTATAACAACTACTGACATAGCATTTACATTGTGTTAGGTATTGTAAGTAATCTAGAGATGATTTAAAGTTTAGAGGATGATGTGCATGGGATACATGAAAATACTATGCCATTTTATACAAGGAACTTGAGCATCCATGGGTTTTCGCATCTTTGGGGAGTCCTGAAACCAATGCCCTACAGACAACAAGTAAAAACTCTACACAGTTAACAAGTGAGGAAACTGAGCTAAAATGGTATCAACTTGTCCATATGTACAGCTAGTAATTGTCTAAACACTGGCCTGAGCATTTTAACATTACACCACATAGGACACTCCTGGACCAAATAATATATATGACGTAGTTTGGCTGTGTCCCCACCCAAATTTCATTTTGAATTGTGGTTCCCATAAACCCCATGTGTCGTGGGAGGGACCAGGTGGAGATAACTGAATCATGGAGGCGGGTTTCTTCCATGCTTTTCTCGTGACAGTAAGTGAGTTCTCACAAGATCTGATGGTTGTATAAGGGGCTTCACCCTTTGCTGGGCACTCATTCTTCTCCTTCCTATTGCCATATGAGGAAAGATGTGTTTGCTTCCCCTTCCACCATAATTATAAGTTTCCCAAGGCCTAGTCATCCCTGTGGAACTCTGAGCCAATTAAACCTCTTTCCTTTATAATTTATCCAGTCTTAGGCAGGTCTTTATGGGACCATGAGAACAGACTAATACAATATGATAATTATATTTTATATTTGACTGGGAAATACCAAAATCTCAAAGATATGTCTGACTCTTCTTCCTTCTTTATAAAGGAGAAGGATATATGGGATATAATTTTTTCTAACTCGTCATATTTCTAGCTTCCAATCCATCTTTTCTGTTTCCACTGTCATTCAAGGGCGGATCTTTTCACTCCTCATCTGGATTATTGCTATGGGTTCCTAAGTGGTCCCCTTACCACCTCACAGTGCCAGGTACTTGTCAAACACCTAGCAAATATTGACTGTTATTATTATTTTTATTATTAATATAGCATTATATAGCTATTTATATACAAATCACATCTCATATGCTAGAGTCTAAATCATGTCTTACATAGACAAGGCACTCAGTGTATATTTCACGAATTAATATACAAATATTTTTCATAAAACACTTCACAAAATAAGTTTCAAGCTAGAGATATAAGTTAGTTTATCATTGGCTCAGTAAAAATTAAAGAATGACTATGGAAAGGAAACCTTCCAAGCTAAACTTTTTCCCCAGATTCAAAATCAATGCCTAAACCTCTTTTCCTGTTGTTTCCATCACTTTTGGAGATATTGTGATGACCCTTAGAGGTCTTGCAGTTTAAGAGCATAAGAATAAGTTAGTGAATATCTGGCCAGTGGCCAGTTTCTGACTGCACCTGCCCAAAAAAGCTTACCTTCAATCCACAGTGCCTTGAGGAAGATGTTGAACATTGGCAAGAAAAACTAAATGTACAGCAAACTGAGACCTGTCCAAAGAAACAACTGGAAATTAAAGAACAACACACTCCAGAGATGGGTATGCAGAGTATCTGCACTGTAGCGGTCACTGATAAATTCCATATAGCATAACTATAAAAATACAGCCACACGTTTTTAGATTGACCCCCTTGGTATGCTTCAGAATCTACAAACTTGGATTTTTCCAAATAAAATATTGGGCAGAAATGTCATTACCTGAAGCTGATAATTTTGTGCCTTTCTAGAGGTGGCAGTGGGGATTCTGGAAGAATGTGTACATCAATTAGCCTTTAGGAAGTTTCCTGAAGCCTTTGTGAAACACTATTGAAGTTAGTTGCTCTTCTGATCAAGTTGTAAATTAAAAATTAATTTGATGTTTTTAGCAAATAAACTGAATCAGTCAGTTTAATAAACTGAATATTGAAAGGGATTTTTGCTCAACAGTTAGAATAATTCAAGAAATAAGGAAAGGAGAGGGAGGGAAAGAGAGGGAGAGAAAAGGCTTTAAGAGAGAACAAGAAAGAAAGAGAGACAGAGATCAATCAATTATTCTAAAATAATATTTTGGTTTAGTTATAAGACAGTTAAAGAAAATCATTTTTCATATCATAGATGGCTAAAGAAACTTCACCTAAGCCACATTTGTCAAAAGAATATCTGCATGCACTAAGTAGTTTCTAGTGAGATGGTCTAATGGTGAATAAGAAGACAGTGAGAAGGGTCTGACACTTGAAAGGTCTTAGGCAGTCTGTGGCTGATTGCTGATAGTGTTAGAATAGACTTATTATCAGCTTCTATGCACCTTATCAGAATGAACATGCCTCTTTGAAAATTAAAGTATATGAAAAATGACATCTTGTATTTCGTTTTTGATAGTTTTCCCTAAAATATACATTTAAAAGAAGAGAGGAGAAACTCCTTATCATTTAAAGTACTTTTTCTGCTTGATTGATGAAGTTCTCTTTTCCTCTTTCTGCCAGGGGGAAGGAAAACTCAGGAAACATCCGGGGGGAGAGTCAAAGGCACATTGTTGGTATTATTCAACACTAGAGTAGGAAAATCAAACCGGAGTATTTTTGATTTGAAACACGGAGTTTCATAAACCAAAAGAAAAACACAAACAGCAGGGATTTTTAAGCTTTCTTTGTTTGTTCCTTTGTTAATATCTTGCTCTGCTAGGTTTACAAATCCTAAATAAATAGAAATTAGTGCTCCTTCCTTTGCAGTCCATTTGCTTTAGATGTTTGCCTTGAGGGACATTTGTGTATTCTGCTAATGGCTGCAGCAGAGTGCTGTCTCATTTTCATTCTGGCAAAAAAAAGGCCGTCACCATGGTTACAGTTTCATTTGCTGGAGAGAAACTGATGGCTGTTAGTGATCCCATCATAAGCAACTTCTGTCAGATTTCTTATCAAGTAGACATATTTTGACAAAGTGAAAGATAACACCATAATAAGAGAACTGAGTTGCTACTCTATGTAATGAACCATTTAGCATTAAATGAAATGTGAAACCACATTTTAAAAACTGAAGGTGGGGAGAAAAAGTAATATTTATAATTTACACACACACAAAAGGAGTATTCCATAGTAGAGTAATGACGGCTTGTTTTCTTTTTGTTGTCACAGTAACTCCACCAGGATAACATTGTTTTATATTGAGGGTTTCAGCAAACCATCCTGCAGCCAGTCAGAGCTTGCATGGGAGAGTATCAGGCTTTTGCACTGACCATTTACCTTAGTGGAACCCAAGGCCATCCCAGGAACCAAACGTTAAGGTAGTGGGTCAAAATAGTCTGATAAAATACCTAGCCAAACACTGTGCCCACAGTAGCCTATAAATTTGTCTTGCTCTGCAGCAAGGGTATCCTAATCCTAAAGTAGATAATCGGAATCAACTGAAGCACCTTGTCCATGTTTATGAGCCATATTATGTTCCTAAAGGATAGTGAAGATGACATGTGCTGATAGCACCACAGAGAAACATCTAGCCCCCTAGGTTCCCATCCAGACGCCAGCAGAAACACCCAGGATCAGTCCACACAAAGAGAGTGGGAGGAAGAGAGTTAAGATTAGAAAAATATGAATTTAAAGCCATCAAACAAAACTCCTGACAGCATGATCTACTGTATTGTGACTATGCATCTCAGACACAACTGAGGTTATTTTCTTACATATAAAAGTAGAGCCTAATTTAGGAAAACCTCCTAAGAAAATGTCCTGATGTCTTTTCTTTTCCCGACTTTTACAGTTTGACTTTGTCTTGGCTTATAATGTAACCCAAGCAATGACAAACAGGGTAGATACTTACTTAGAAAGAGAAAGAAAAAAAAAAAAGACCTCTTACATACAAGATAAAGAGAAAGAATTTCCCCCACTATTACCAGCCCTGCTGGCACAGAGGTATGGCACTGTTCACAAAAATCTTTTTTTTGTTTGGACTAGGCATCATGGTGTGTGCCTGTTGTCTCAGCTACTCGAGAGGCTGAGGTGAGAGGATCCCTTGAGGTCAGGAGTTCAAGGAGGTTTCAGTGCACTATGATTGCACCTGTGAGTACTCATTGACTCCAGCTTGGGCAACACAGCAAGATCCTGTCTCAAAACAATGCCTATTTGGAAAAATTCTTATATATTTTGTGTAAGGAAAGGATAAGATGCCTATATATTTCTATCACTTTTACATTGTTTATGCAAGATTTTCACTACATATGAATGAAAATATTTAAGGTAAAGTGTACTTTTGATATACATTCTCTTCCTTTTCAGTTTTAAAGGATAGTTTTATTTATTTTATATTGTTTCATTTTTGTTTTATTTTATATTTTATTTTGTCAATGAGGGTAATAAGGAGTGCGAACCTTGCCCAGAAGTAATCTGGGATAGGATCTCTTTCTTCTGGAACATGTAGTTTTCGAATTTTAAATATCTCTACCTGTGATATCCACAGATGTGTGTACATGAAATGTGAAGAAAATCATGAAAACCACTTGTTGTTAGTGTAACAAAGAGAATCAGCAAATTAACAGTCAGTAATATAAATCTACTGTAGCTAAAGCCATCTACTGACAACCATGTGCTTTAAAAACCAGTGCTTTTTTGATATTTTTTAAATTTCAGTCATGACACTGTTCTCTAAAATACAGGATTGCAAGAAGTTTCTCAAGTCTGCACTTTTAAATATCCATTTCTAAACCATTATAACTAACACTGCAGAGTGACACAGTGTTTTTAATGAACATAAATATAAGCCCTTATTTGCGTTGCCAAGGGAACTTAAAAACTCATGCATTAATTTTTCTTGCAAGGTTTTAAGGAATGTTTTTCTTAGTCTAATTTAAAAGAGATGTCTTACTGTTTACTCAGTAGCCAATCGAGAATAGGGATCTTGGTTTCAAAGTTTATGTTATACCAGGTAGTGTATTACACAGAATAGCATATGCTTTTGTTTTAATTCGAAGGATATAAGACCTCAGGTTTATAAAGCACAAAAGAGATGAAATCAGTTTATGAACATTGTGTTAGCAACAGATTACCTATGCTTACCTAATAAAATGGGAACAAATCCAGGATATACAACTTGCAACACAGTTCACCCTCAACTACAAAATAAAGTTGTTCCTGAAAAGCTGAACATAAATCTCAATTTTTCTGGTCATATACAATAAATTGGAAATTGTTTGCAAAAGAAAGGACATTTTCAATGGAAAAAGCTGTAAGCAAAGAAATAGCAAGATGGTATATAATCCCTAGCTGGGCTTTGCCCCAAGGACATCTGCTCTTGGCATGTTTTGCAGGGTGGGAGAGAAATTCCTGGAATGAAAAATGCTTAATATAATATTTCTTTCAAATAAAGATAGATCTCACTCTGCCTCTCTGCCAACTCCCAACACAAGCCTGGCTGATCTGAGATGCACTCGACCTGGAAAATAGAAACAATCATTGCAGACACGGATTTTAAAGTATTCATAAACTCTCCCCTAAAAAGTCCCTAGTTATCACTATTCTGAATTATAAAACAAGCTCTTTGGTATATATTTGTATGAATAAAGAGGACAAACAATACCTTGAAGAGAGAAAAACAACATTTAAAGAGAAAATGTAATTTGTTGAAAGATTCCCAAAGTTTACTTCAGAACAGTCATTTGTCGAGAAAGTTTCCATCCAACCCAATTAAGTTATGGTGTTCAATTTTTTTAATAGACTCTATTTTTTAGAGAATTTTTAGGTTAACATCATAATTGACTAGAAAGTCTGGAGATTTCTTGTATACCTTATGCCCCGACACATGCATATACACCGCCTTTAGTAACATCCCTCACCAAAGCAGATGTTTGTTACAACTGATGAACCTACACTGACACATCGTTATCACCCAAAGTCCATAGTTTTCAATAATGTTCACTCTCGGTGTTGTACATCCTATGGGTTTGGAAAATGCACAATAATATGTATTCATGACTATGGTATCATACAAAGTAGTTTCACTGCCCTAGAAATCCCCTATGCTCTGCCTATTCCTCCCTCTCCTTCCCTAAACCCCTGGCAACCACTGATTTTTTTTAGTGTCTTCATAGTTTGCCTTTTTCAGAATCTCATACATTGGAATCATATAGTATGTAGTGTTTTTCAGATTGTCTTCTTTCACTTAGTAATGTGCATTTAAGTTTCCTCTGTGTCTTTTTATAGCTTGATAGCTCATTTCTTTTTAGTGCTAAATAATATTCTATTGTCTGAATGTATTACAGTTTATTAATCCATTCACTTACTGAAGGACAAATTGGTTGCTTTCAAGCTTTAGCAATTATGAATAAACCTGCTATAAAACATTCATGTGCAGGTTTTTGTGAGGACATAAGAAACTGTCAAACTGTCTTTCAAAATGGCTATACAATTTGCATTTCCATCAGCAATGAATAAGAGTTCCTGTTGCTCCACATTCTCACCAGCATTTGGTGTTTCTCAGTCAGAGAATTTTGGCCATTCTGGTAGATGTGTAATGGTATCTCATTGTTGTTTTAATTTCTATTTCCCTGATGACATATGATGTGTAGCATCTTTTCATATGTTAATTTGCCATCTGTACAACTTCTCTGGTGAAGTGTGGTAAATGTAAGTTCTCCAACGTTACAGAGAAAAAAATTTCTCTTATGTTAAAGTCTGTTTTAATCATTTTTACAACAGTGTTTCTTCCCTTCTCATGGTAATTGTACAATAATTCTACTTATTAATAATATCATTTCACAAGGAAATGCATTTTTTGCATGTTTTAAACAACTGCTTTACAATGAACTTCAGAAATATCATCTAATTTTAAATTAGATAATTCTGAATGCAAGAAGTTCTATAATTGCTAGATAATATAAAACTTCTGCTACTTTATCGTAAGATTTTTCAATAAAAGCAGTTTTTCAAAGTTAGCATTTTAAGACACTAAAGACCACATAATAATAGGATTAAGAAAACTGTACCTATAAATTTTTCTAAAAATTTTTCCTTTTTATGTTTTCATTTTAATTGAATTACTCCCAGTTTTTTCCAAATGCAAATACGTAATAACACAAGGTACATACAGTTTTGAATAATTTAAATATTTTACTGAGTGTACAATGATCTGCTGAAATTAGATGCCATAATTTACATAAGCATTCAATATTGTTGGACATTTGGATCATTTTCCAGTTTTTGCTATATATTTTTGCAACGGATGTCGTTTTTCATATGAACTTCTATTTCTGTTTAATAATTTCTATCTGAGAAATTCTAAAAGTGAGATTATAAAAAGAAAGTAAGTTTTCCTTTGACTTTTCATTTTATTTGGAATTTTTAATTGTTTTGACATTTGTTCATCACTTTTGAATTTCCAAATTTTATTTTGGTATTGCATTTTCTTTTGAATTTTGATTTCACTTCAGTTGTAATTAGAATTGGATTATAGTTTGTTTAAGCAGTTAATTTAAAAAGTTATCTTCTCTAGCTGATTGGTTGTAGCCAATACTTAATAATATGGGGAATTTTAACATTTGCAAGGAATATGTACAATGTATAAATATTTTCTACTTACCAATTTCCAAGAGCTAATTTTTATATTTTTAGTTTATTTACAATAATGGTTATGTGTGGTTTACTATGCTCTTAAGGTATTGCAAAATTATGCCAACGTTCCCTTTATAGATCACTCAAAAAAAATTGCAAATCAGTAGGTATGAAGTTATTAACAATAGAACGGTACTCATTTGTCATAAGAGAATGATGCTGAAAACCACAGTTACTTTCGTAAGTACACAAGAAAAGTGTTTTTTAAAACAAATACTGTTTGAAATTTTTAACCTAAGATGTCAGAAGCATCATCATCCAGAACCCCAACAATAAAAAATCAAGATTCAGTATTAAAACTGAAGCTAAGTGCTTGAAAAAATAAAGTTAATGGTGCTATTATAATCTGAAAGTGATTAGTTCTCAATCATATATCCCTCTACTTCTTCCTAAGTTCCATGTCAAAAATGTATATCATTTCCAATGTATAGTAGAGTCGAAGAAAGTTTATTAACAGTTACATGCGTTTCATCAAATATCAAAAGGAAGAGTCTCCTATAGTACATAATGCCAACCCAATAATCTGTTCTAAAAATATGTGCTCAAGATGGAAGATTTCATTCCCATCAAATATTACTTTTGTTGCCACTAGCTTTCATCTGCTTATTATAATTACGGTGGTTTGTTTTAAAAAGAAAAGAAACCTTGATTCACATTTGCAAAGTATCTTGGGCAATAGAAAATCAATGAAGAAAAGGAAATTTGGGTTTTGGCAAATGATTTTTCATTTTCAAGTTGAAAAGAAGTAACTACAACCTATTTACCCAAATATAGCCATCTTCCTTATTACTTTACAGGGGCCAAAATCTCTTTCAAATAAGCTAGTCCTTAAACCACAATTCTACAGCCAATTTTAAGAACAGTCAGCCCAGTAGAATTTTGCTTCTCAAAACCAAAGTTTTGAATTTTGGCCTCTCATCAAGGAAAATGAAATTGGATGTTCAAACCAAAAATTAGCCAGAAGCATCTGTGGTTTGCCTACTCCGATTTCTGCCTGAAATTGAGAAATTACTTGATGAACCCCAGTTTTTCTTAACCCCTGCATCATGATGAAAAATTGCTTCAGTTTTATTTAATATTGAGCAACTGCAGAAGCATATTTGAAAAATTATCATAATCAAAGGTAAAATTGAGATAATCTGAAAGAACATGCATCCACAATATTTACTAAAAGCTTGCTCACAAATAAAAAAGAGGTAATAAAGAACGATTATTCAAGCCAGAAGCCAAAACACCAACTGAACTAAAAAGCTAAAGTATGAAACAAAAAAATATATTGTCTATAAATAATCTAAAAGCAACTTTGTAAATCAAAGATAACTAATGGTAGGATAATAAAGCACAGCTTTCTTCTTGCAAGGTTCATCTTTCTATAAGGTAAAATATCTGCAGATTTCTCTGATTTTTGTTCCTTTTAATATTTGTTGTATAGAATTGCACAGACAAGCCAAAATACTCCCTGGGTTTCAGCTTTATCTCCAAAACAACTGGATGGAAGAGACCTTTAAGCTTCTTTCTATGCATTATGTTCTATATTATGTTCTATGTGTCCATCATAGTAAAAAGAGGGACTTTTATACAGTTTTCAATTCTTGAAAAGAATTTTCACTGAAGCCACAAAAAGGAGGCAGTAACTTCTAATTCCTGATAGTATCTTGTAAGATTATAGGACAAAATCCAATTTCATAGAGTCATAGCTTTTGCTAAAATTACGTTTAAAACACAATGACTTTAAGTCAGGCCACCTTTTCATCCTACTTAAAAGGTGATCACTTTTCTGTCTGAAGTTGCACTTGCTATAGTCATAATGGAAAATTGTAGAATACTGAAATAGAAACTGAGTGGTATTAACAGATGTGATCTCATCAGGGTTCCATTTGTTAAAGAAAACATTGAATATTAATTAAAAGTTAATTAGAACTAATTGCCAATTAGAAAGAAAAAGTAATTTGAAGCTACCCAAAGCCCTTCTATTATTATTACCTTTGAGAATCCTGCACACCCAAGGGCTGCCAAGCATGCTACCTTTCCTTCCTCTGGTATCACTTCTATGCTTCATTCTGTTAGAGTTAATTCATTGCATTAAACGACAGACTGTGATACCCAAACACATAATTGCATCAGTCATGAAATATAGTCACAAAGCAGGAGTTAATATTTTGCTAAGAGAGAATTCCATGTGCTGCAGAAAACAAGAACTGCAAAAGCAGGAAAGCAAATGCAATACTGTTAAAGTATAATGGAAGATGGAACACTGACAATGATTGTGATTCTGTGTTGAGTGCCTCACTCACATGTATTCCTCCTTCTTCTAGCCACATACCCTGATTTTTGTTTGAGGATCCATACTGTTAGGAGGCTCATGTTCAGAGTGCAGCTGTATCAGCAAGAATCCAGAGGAAGTACATAAAATGCAGGCCTAAACTAGAATGACTTCGCTCTCTCATCCCTATGATTGAGTCCCCTTAAGGACACAAAGCAGAATGAACCTCAGGGCTTTTTTCCTAGAGTTTACTTTAAAGGGCTCACTGTTTCCTACAGGGATTTAAGCGAAAGCAAATGAGGCTGAAGCTGGGAGCCATTTTGCCAGCAGACAGAGCTGTGACTGAAAGGTGAGCTGGAGGAGACAGCTACAGACATCCTTGAGCCTCGAAGCCAGCCACATCTGGAAACTGCCAACAATATATTTTTTTCTTCTGAAGCTAGTTTGGGTTGTGTTTCCAGTCACTTAAAAACCAAAAAGTCCCACTAAAACAACAGCATTTTAAAGATAATTAAAAAATAGATGCAGAAGAGAATGTAATATACAAATACACTAATATTATACTAATAATTCCTTTCAAATATAGTATAGTGTACTATAGTAATAGTTCCCTTAGAGATTAGCAGTGTATAATCTTCCAAGAAAACTATTACTGCCATACCCATTCCTTGGTTTTATTCTGAAGATCTCAGGTTGACATTAACAAGATGACTGTGAAACTCTGTGAGTTTGTTTCTCAGCAGTTAGACTGAGAGCCTTAATCCCAGAATGCATTTCCTGTGCATTAGGTCTCCATTCACAGTAGATTTTCATTCGCTCAAGACTTGGGTAGGATTTAAATCATTGATCTAATGGCAACAGCAAGTTTTTTTTAAAAAGGAAATTTCATGTATCAGAGAAATGACATTTTGTTTTGTTTTTCAAGAAAATGCTTTGTGTTGCACTTCTCTGTCCTCCCTTTTGTGCCCTGGTTTTGAGACGTTGACTTTAATCTTCTAGACAGCAAGGAGCTACTGAGAATAAGAAATCTACTAACATTTTAATAGTACTCTAAGTAAAAATGCAATACTAGATGGCTAACATGAATTTACTTCTCTCAATTCTTAGCTTTTATTTAAAGTGCTTCTCTGATCCATTATGAATATTCATGTAACACCTTAACATGTGTGGTTAGAAGGTGAACCATGATGTTACAAAGATTGATCCTCTCACTTAAGCCAATACCTTTACAAAAGGAAGTCATGATTTTTGTCTTATTGACATAACTTGAATGACCTGATCATTTTAGCTCCATTTAACAGCAAAAACACTGAAATTGATTAGAAATGATACCGAACATGCTAATACTGACCTGGTTTGCTTATATTGACTTGTGATTTTGAAACCTTTACATAAAAAAGAGTATAAAACAATTCTGAAATTTATATTTTTCAATTTACAGATTGGTTCTGTGGTTTTACCTTCAGATTGGGTATAAAAATGAAAGAAAAAAAAATGAGATTTTGCCTTTTTAAACATTCTTAGCTTAAATGCTGGACTGAGTTCATATATTTAAAAAGCTTGTCATTTATTAGAAGTATTATTAGTCTGAGCCTTCAGGCAGTTCTAAGAAGGTTACACAATGAAATGAAATTCACATTACTGAATCTGGAAGTTTCATTCTGACCTAAAAGCTCCATCAATGATGTTTAAATGTGGCACAGAAAGGTTGCTCAGATTTTCAATACCCTAATAGTATTTTTGCCTTGGAGGCTGTAAGAAATATTTAATATTTAACTTGTGATTCACAAAGGCAATATGCCTGTTTTTCAATTTTTTGTATCTTTAACTTTTTGAGAAGATTCCATAAGAAATGTGAATAATCTGATTTCCATTTATAAAACCCTTTCCAATATGGGTGTTCTTTAATTATGACTATTTTAATAGCCTGTTTCAAAGGGAAAAAATAAGCAATAAAAATCTTGACCAATCAGAATTCTAATAGGATTCCCTTGGAGTCTATAGAGAACTTTATCTTTAGAGCTTTTCTCTAGGTATGAGAGACTTTTGATTAATAGAAGATACCCGAAATTTATCATATAAAAATTGTTAATATATACACACACAGATTGAGCAACAGATCTAAATTATCCAGATTCTACAAATTCTGTTCTACATGACATTGTTGCATGTGTGTATTTTAAGGAAACAATTGAAAAAAATGTTCCAGTCTTGATATACAACTCAAATTTAGGGTATATTTCTATTTTTAGGATAGAATTTATTCAGTCAAATATGTCTGTTTAACACAATACTGAAAACCATATTTAACTTGTATTTTTAAATTACCTCTATGCAGGGAAGTCTTTGGAATTTGCTCCTGAAGTGCCTAAATTCTTATTGTTACCACCTATACAGTTTGATTTCTTGTATAACTTTAGTCAGCTTCAGATTATCCATGCCAAGACACAGCAACAGTGCACAGATAATGTAAAAATGGCAGATAACGCCAGTGTCATTTATATTTATGTGGGGAACGCATTTTCTGCTGCCCTTCTTCCCCCACCCCCAGAACATTTACCTTCCTAATTATATTTTACTCAGTCTAATCTTTAAATTAATTTGAATTCCCTGAGCTAGTAACTGACAGTGAGAAGAATGAAAGAGAAAATTTCCTGAAGGGGAGGAGAAATTAGATTAAATACTAATGATCACTCGTGTTCCTACAGCACTTCAGAGTTCACGATGTGATTTTGTATATTTTCACCGAATGGTCCCCCAGTTATGAGGTGGATAGACAAGGATGTGAGTTAGTGAAATGCCACGGGCCACATTCAGCTCCTTCAAAGGAAAATGGCGGCTGCTTACGGAAGCCCACAAGGGCAGGGATTCGTGGCACTTTGCTCACTAATGGGAACACAACCGCAAGTGCCTCAAACAGTGCCTGGCCCTCATTCATGCACAGTTCAGATTTGATGAAGACATGAATGTTCCATTTCTTGTGGGACAGTCAGCCCTGTGCCATACTTCTGTGTCCCATGTGACTCCATCACCTCCCGGCCAGGGCGGAGTGGACCGAGAAGGGGGGCCCAGGCACCCAGCTGCTGGGGGACCAAGGGGAGCAGCATCCCGGCACAGCCTACTCAGAGGCAAGCGCGCAGCTAGAGAAGGGTCCAGGGCAACGTTTAGCCCAAAGAAGGATGAGACGAGCCAATTCATTTCTTACAGCAATTTTAATTAGAAAATAGAAAATTAAGAATTATTAAAGCAGTAACAAGCTGAAAGGAAAGCCAGAGAAAGGCTCAAAGTTAATACAGAGCCATGATCATTTTCTATATTTGTACTTTATATACACATATGTACTTTAACAATGTTTAAGTCTAGTATTAATCATAATCCTGGTGGGGCAGGAGGAGGCGATAACAAGGGATATGGCTACAACAGTCGGTACTATTTTGTGAAACCATCCACTCAACCACAGACACACTCTTGAAGAAGCCAGAGTTAAAGTAATTGTTTTGGAAAACTGATTATGCTATTTTAAAATATTATCAATATTAGCATTCTCAAACAAATGTTATCTTCCTAGATAGTTACCTTGTAGTTTTGGTCTCTAGGCCGACTATTGTTATTCATATTATATTGCTATGAATTTATAATTCTAAATAACCTCGTTTTGATGATACATTATTTAACATTCTTGAGATATGTAATTACACACTGTTTGCTTTCTATCTGTATAATACAACATGTTAATAGTCACTGGCAGCATAATTTTTTTTAACCTAAACAGGTATGAGTAACATGTTCAGTCTATTGTTAAACTGATTTTTTGATGTTTTTATTAAAAGATTTCACTCTTAGCTAAAATTATTATTAATGACAGATCTTTTTCCATTTCAGTATTTTATATTCATTTTTTGTGTGATACTTTGTTTTTATGTAGAAGCAATGAATAAGTTTTAAAGCAATTTTATGTTTAAATCCATTAAAGATGAAGCAAACAGCCAGCATCACAATCAAATTACTATCATCGTTATAAACACATTGGTGCTCAAGCTCTGAAAATACATACTTGCATTTCATTTCTCCACCCCTCCCCCAATGTTGATAAAATCCGGGCTTTACAATAGCAAAGACATCTTCTGCTTTTGGCAGAAATGGATTAATCATATTACAGCTAGCTAGTACCTCTTTCTAATGGAAAAGTAATGACACGCTAACAAAAAGAAGACATACAGGTACAGAGAGGGGGAAATTATGCCTGGCTATGTTTGAAATAAAATGTATAATTTTCTATGTGCAGTAAAATTTTTTTCATGAATTTAAAACCCAGAGAATATAATATTTAGCTTATTCTGTGTTTTCAAATGTAAAGTACAGCTAAAGATAGAAGAAAGATAATTATACTATTCATGAACTCTGGAAAAAGTATAAAATAACTTATTTTGCTGCTCTCATTTGTAGCATCATTACTTCAAATATCAAGAGAAATATGAATTAAGCTGTAAAAATTTTGTTATTATCAAAACCAAAGATTTTTGACTCAATTTTCTTTTCCTACTCAAGCAAAATTTCCATCCTTCAGAGGAAATAAAATTCAGGTAATTATAAAAATGTGTACTGCCGTTTTCATGTTACTGTTAAAATTTTACAATTTATTTATGGATATTCACTCAGGAGGATAAATTTGGCATTTTATAGCACAACTGTATTGATTCTTCCATTCTGTTCTAATAGGATACACACATTACTCAGATACATAGGTAGATATGGCAAAAAAAAAAAAAAAAAAAATCATGTACTTGTGAAAATACTACACAAAATATATTACTTTGTAGTATAGCTGATGGACTTATAACCAATTGCTCTACTTGAAAAGGCATTCTTTTTATGTCTTCTTTTATTTTTTTCACATTTGCAAAGAGGATTCTTTCTTTGTGCCTTAATTATTCACAGAAGAAGAAAACATTCCAAAGTATATTCATCAGAAGACACTGACTCATAACATAGAAGAGGGACACACCAAAATTAACATAACATCTGATTCAAATAACTTATTGAAGATACTAGGATGATTGAAAATATTCCCTTATGTCTTTGATTTTAAGTACTATATTAAAGTCATGAAGGTTTATAATTTTACCACATTGGAGAAGTCACTCTACAATTAATGCTACTTACTTATTATAATGAGTCATTGTTTACCATCTCAGGCTATTAGTTTAGCTTAGGGTCTTGAGCCTAAAAGCACTATTTTTTTTTTTTTTCTAAACACTTAAGGCAATCATAAGTCCATAGAAGCCTTCTGTATAACCTATTTTACTGACAAACAATTACATTTTAGATTGAAGAGGTGAAATGATTAAGAATATTTGACTTAGTTGCCATGACAGCATGCATTTTTCATCAGGCACAGTGTAATTACTACAATTTCAATGATGTAAAATCAAGAAAGATGATAACAAACAGCAGAACCGTGGAGATATTGCCATTGCAACCAGGTTGCCATAGCAACAGTGATAATAATCCCAGTGATAGATGTTTTCTCTTGCTCTTTCCATTTTGTACGGTTATAACATTCAGAGCCAGTTTTTACCACAGCTTTTTATAGTTTATTAGACTGTCAAAATAGTTTATGAGATGTTGTTGCAAAGGAAATGACTGAGTTCCGCAGCCTAATAAAAATGCCAAATACTCTGTTTACATACTGCTCCAGCACTTAACAAACATTAAAAAATTGTATGAAAAATGATTTGATATTGTATCTGTATTAATCAATTTGCAAGGCATAAGCTTTGTCACTGAAGGTCAAATGAATAGTTTCCAAACACTACTTTTGAGAGCCTTTTTAAAGTTTATTTTTTGATGTAACACTGGCAACCTCCTTCACCTGGATATGAGTATAAACTACCCACAGGAAACACATTGTACAACTAAAAGATAAATAGTTATAGAAAATTAAAACCATGTTTGTTTCTCAAGTAGTTTTGGGAGAAATATTTAAAGTGTATGGCCAGGAATATTATAAATGAACTTTTTAAGACAATGATTTTTGAAAGTATAACCAAAGGTAAGAGATGTTAATGGAATGGGCTCAGAAATAAACACTGTGAGTGTAAATAGTTGACAAGAAAGTGTATAAAAATACACAACAGTATGTAACTACATAAAGTGCATACAAAACGTGTAAAGAACATCATTTGCCAATATACGATATCTATGCCAATCACTATAAGCAATCTTTAAATGGGCTGTTTTTCGCTTCTAATGGAAACACACAACAGAGAATGTACTTCAATACAGACCTACCATGAGTTTTGTAAAGGTATCCAAAGATGCATGCATTCACATGGATCTGGAGGCTTTATAATTTATAAACTACCCACAGGAAACACATTGTACAACTAAAAGATAAATAGCTATAGAAAATTAAATTAAAATTATGATTTATTGTAGTCATGTAGAGTATTCATGAATAGACTGCAGAAAACTGAGTCAGACATTAAAGCTTTGGGACATGCTTATATGCAACAAACAGAAAGCACCACATAGTTTCAAAGATATGTGTGATTATGAGATCACAGGCAGTTTTTCCAAAAAGTATAAAGGGTATATAAAGAATTTTCAATGATAAGTCCTCCCCCTTTATTCATTCATTTATTCCTCCACCAATGTTCTCCACTTTTGTGGAGTGCACTAGATCTACTCAGAGTGGTGCTTAGAAAAATTACACTAATGAAACTTCGGGTTATGGCCTACACACAAGAATACCTGTTATCTTACTGTTGGAAGACAAAGTAAAAGGCTTTAGAATTCCCAAAGGGTTTCCTATCACTCCCATTTATTGATGATCTGCTATTTAACAGTTTTATGCTTTCGTTGTTTGTTTTAAATGGGTATGATCAGGTGAGGCCTATGGATTTAGAAACAGGAACTTGGAATTACATACAGCTCTGTCAGCTTCAGTTTCCTTGTGTAAATGGGTAATAGAAGAGCTTTTGTCACATGGCATAGAAGTAAATTTGTGCCTGTAACATGGTAAATATTGACTGAATCCGATAAGGCTGTCCAGCACCCCTACAGCTGCTCAGGCCTCACAGGGATGTCTGGAAATCTCTTTTGGTCCAGCTGCTAGAGTTGGGGTATGAAGAGTTGAAGATGGTAGGATTTTCTTTGTGCTTTCCATCAGGAGCAGCTCCAGAACATGAAGGAGGTGACTGTGGATCAGACATCCTGCCACACACCACTTATTATATACTAACGCTTCTTAGGAAACCATTTACCAAGTTACAACTTTTAACCACTTAAATAGAAAGTTAAAATAGTTAACAAGACTTTAAAAGTGCATATTACTTTGTTCATTAAATATACCTCCAACACTTCTCCTGAAAACAAATCAACAGGTGTATTTTGTGATCGGAGCATTTTATTCCTATCCTGGACACTGTCTTGTCATTAAATGAAGGTCTCATTGGAACAGGTTCCTCTCGCTAGCAAATAATTACTAGTGAGTTTATAACCAGGAGTGCCCAAGTTTTTAGTAAGTATATTATCTGCTTAGAGAGAGATAATATCCCTCAAATTTCACCTGAGAATCATAAGTCTAAGTATTCAAGTGTCCCTCTATTTCCACCCTTTGCATAGTTCTTTTAATTCTACCCTTTGGTTGTGACAAATGTCATGTTTTTCACTATGTGGTCAAATACTATCAGACTTCTAGCTATTTATTTCATCTATTAATAACAAGCACTCATAGGAAACTCCTTCCAAAAAGGGTCAAGGAACTCAAAACATATACCGAGATGCTCAGAGTCATTAAAACAACAATGAAGGCAATATCAAAGGCCTGAATAAAGAAAGAGAGTTGTAAGATGGCCCAAGATTGAGGGCATGTTTAAATCCTCAAAAGAAAATTCTCACCATTGCTCAAAGTCAAGTTAGCCTTTATTCCTTCCTTAAGAGAATGTTCTTTATCTATAATCTTAAGTGAATGTTCTGTCCCAGGAAGTAATATGTGTTTCTTAACTTGAATTGCTTTGATGTATGGTTATGCCATCATATGTAACTCACAAAACTGCCCTGCTGGGATGTTCGTTATTTAGTATCTAAAGAGCAATAACTCTAATCCTACAGCATTTGAGTTAGTTGTAAAAAAAAAAAAATCAATCTTAACAGAACAGTGAATATCTAGTTTTAATACCTCAGAATGCTGTGTACAAAAGGGCAGAGTATTTTATGGTTTTATTTCTACAATTATTCTCTGCTAATAGTTTTAGGTTTACACTTGACTTCATTTTTGAATGATTATACAAAAATGTCTATAAAATGTACCTAATTATTTTAACTGATTCTATTCCATTTTCTTAATACTTCCCAATTGTGAGACTTTCATTTCCATTACCCTGGAAATTTTATTCTATTGAGGCACAAGACATTTATGCATATGGCAGGATTATACACAGTGCATTACATGAACACAAGGAAGCTCAATAGTTCAAGTCCAACCCCTTTGCCCCAAAACGTGTAAATAATCCTCAAACAATAGTCTGGAAAATTCAAATGTGTGTGTGTGTGTGTGTGTGTGTGTGTGTGTGTGTGTGTGTGTGTACTTATGAATATCTATAATTTATGGAAAATTTCCTACATTTTCTATTTCTTATTGCATTAGTCATAGTCTTAACTGTACTACTAAGTTAATGTGAACCACTGAAACTCAAAGAACTTCAACATACTCTAAGATAGAGATAATAATAGATACGTGGTTTATCTTATAGGATTTTTCATAAGGTTTGAAAGTGGTGAGAGATGAGAAAGTATTAGCAAACTTAAAAATGTAGTTTACATAGATATGAAGCTAAGAAGTCATAATCATTGTTATCATTTGTTAGCTGACACCTTCTTGTTTAATTTTACAAATAATAGTACATGCTGTGAAGTTCATAATACTTGGTCCTAGCGGACCTATGAAATGCTACGAAACTTGGTAATAAAACCATTAAACAGAAATGCAACTGAAGTGACCTTCAGCCTTGAAAGAATTATCACAGTGTTATTATTGTAAGAAAAGAATCTTGCTGAAGATTGTGAGGACTGAGGACAAGCAGCATTTTCCTGGTAGTCAGAAGAAAAATGCCAGGAATGGTTAATGAGGTAATCTGGGATGCACCAAACTAAGAGTCAGACTCAGTATTATTCCATGGGATTGTTCATCCCATTGCATACAGGGTGGCTCACATTAAAGGAAACTTAGAAATCAGATGCGGGACCATTTTCTACTTTCCTACCCAAACATTTAAGTATCTTCTGATGAGCCATCATCGTTATTATTTCATAGGGGTAGCCTTGCTTCAGAAGACATTTGAATGTCCACCCTTCATTCTCATTTTAAATTTGCATCCGTGTCATGGTTTTCCTCCTGTCTCCAGCTGTATCCATTCTTAGTGTTTCAGAGCATTTATACTTAATATATCATACCCCTCCCTAGACAGATCCAGGTCTAATTCAGTACTTTGGCAAGTCAATAATTAATGTTCTGATATATCAAGTTTTCTTGGTTTGCTAAGGAGAATTATTAATTAATTAATGTAAAGATGTAATGGAATGATCACCGTTGCATTAGCTCATTTTATAGTAATTCTCAACCACAGAAGTTCTTCCAAGACTTTCAAGCAGTGTCAGAGCTTACAATGTTCAGCTCCAAAGCAAAATACAGCCCTTTCGCAGCTGCAAAATAAAGATGTCCAGTCCTGTGGTACATCTTTATTGCAAGGTCTATAACATGTATGGTCTTTATTGTCATTATACCCATTTCGCAAGTAAAACCAAGAGATCACCTCTTTGCTTGCTCTGACTTTAGCTAATTCTCCATTTTCCTTTGCATGCTCTCCATGCTGAAAGAAGCTGAATACATTTTTAACCTCTCCCGTGTAAAATCATTTGAAGTTTATTTTTCACATACTAGATTTTTTTTTTTTTTTGTAAAAGTTTAGAATTCTGTAAGTGAGGGATTTCTGTAAATGGGATGCGTTGTGTATCATGGATATCTCTGATAGTGCCACAAATATAACTTTTCAAATTAGTGAAGCCTTGGCTCTAAAGCTATATATATCTTCTACATTGACATCTGAATTTCCAAGTTTTATGGAACTATCTTTAAAATACTTCCAACTAATTCAGAGAAAAAAATGGAAAAAAGCTAATTCAGAAGATTCTTTCAGTATCCTCTCACTGCACATGTGCTTAAAATCAGAAACATGAATTTCACTAATATTAAAACATTTTTACAGCATTTACTAATCTGTAATTCTAAAAAAATTTAAAAATTAAAACAAGATTTAACAATGATGGTTGAAGTTACAAATCACTTCTGTACATCTGGGATTTTACAGTGGATATTTCTGTCTTGTACATTTCATCTTGTTATATTTCCACCAACTGTTATTCCTTTTGCTCTCATTTAGCTTTATCCTGGATCACAGTTTAGAGGAGATGTAGTCTTATAAGACAGAAAGTGTTTCAAGATGCCAGAGTATATATTCTGTTTTCTAGATGAATATTTTAAAGAATTTTGGGAACACCAGATCAGATTACTTCTTCTGAGTTATACAAACAACTCTGATATCCAGGCAGCTCCATAAAACTTTACATACTTTACTTCATAGCTCCTGTTTTCCTTGACACCTCATCTTTGGTTGTTATTGGTTCTGTATTATTTTTCTAGCCAGAAAAATGCAAAGGAAATTGCAATGATTCATGCCATGTGAAAACTTAGGTGTAATACTGACTATTCATTTCTTAGCATTCTCTGAACTGTAAACCAAGGGGACTTGATTAAATCATTCTATTAATTTAATGCCAATCTCATGTTTAAAGACAAAGAAGTCCTTTAGAAATTACAACTAAGAAAAAACATCAAAGAAGTAAAATTCAACTTCAAATGTTTTCTTTGGCTCACTAAGCATATTTGCCATTTTATTGGGTTCATTTCCAAGAAGTAGAATGAGACAATCTGAAATTTTGCTAGGATGGAATGCTAAAAATGAGAAATCACATTGTCCTGAAAAATGCTCATAGACTTCTGGAGTGCACTGCTCATATTCTGAGCCTCCCCCAACTTCGAGGTCTGATACGTTTCTAATCTCCAGCTACATAAAAGTTATTTTACGTCATGGAAGAATCAATGCACTTCCCTCAAGAAATCTAACTTACTCTAACATGATAACAGTTCCTGGTGAAAAACACTGAAGGATCTTAGATAACCATCTGTGCTTCTAGCTGTTCCTTTATAAAAAGACAAAAGTGGGACAGGGTCAAACTTAGACACTTCATAAGCGCACCATGACTCCTATAAACGATTTAACAAACACCTATCTCTTTTACATCATACCATTTAGTGACAATTATGATACTCCTTAAAATACATAGTATCAAGTAATAACTAGTGATGGTAAGTTTTTTGTTATTAGTTATCTTACTGATAAATCACGGATCGTGATGAAGTATCCTTGATTATTTCTCAACTTAACATGGCATCAATTAATTGTGTCAAACAATTTCTTTACTATTTCGTATATTGCTTTCTTCCCTCCATCCCAATGCCATTGCCCTTGCCTGGCCTGTGTCACTGCCAAACTTCCTGTAACCACTCTCACTAGTTGTCCTCCAACCCATCCTCAACCCCACAACCAGAGGTAAATTTCTAAACAACATTTCATTTTAACTCATTGCTTAACATCTTTGCGATACCCAAGCCTTCTGATTCAAAATTAGAAATTTTCATAGTTGGATTTCCAAGCTAGGAAAGAGTGAAAAAAGTAGTAGAAAGTCAGGGATCTAAACTGGAAGACAGGATGAGGGCTGAGTTATGGCAATAATGCCTAAGTCTAGATTCCATGACTAAATTTTGCATCATTAGGATTTAGAAATATTACAAAGGCAGTTTCATCCTGAGTTTAATATCAGGATCCCACTTTTTGAAGATCAGGCCTTGCCCTAGGTCTTCAAAGTGGGATCTCCAGACAAGCAGGATCAGCACCATATGGGGACTTGTTAGAAATGCACATTTCAGCCCCACCCCAGACCTGGAATGGGAAATTATCAGATGAGGCCCCAACAATCTAATTTTTGACAAGCCCTCCACGTGATACTAATGCCTGCTGAAGTTTGACAGCCATGATCTTAAAGAAAGAGATGAATCTAAGCCCGCAAATTGGAATTAAGGGGCCCAGCTATAAAGGGAGACATTCGGCCAAGTCTACAAAGGAGGAATTTTATATTGGGAGCACTGAAAACAGTGGATCCCATCTATACTGCACATTACAATCCCCTGGGAAACATAAAACTACTGATACTTAAGTCTTACCACAGGCCAATTACATCAGAACCTGTGAGGGTGGGGCCTAGAAGTGAGGGGCTTTAAAGATAACCCAGGTGATTCACATGTGCAGTCAGGACTGAAAACACTGATTTGGGAGGATCTAACCCCACTTAGGATCCTCCACTGCCTAGCTGTAACATTCTTGTACTCCGATTTTTAGGATTATAGCTATACTGCAGCTCAGAATCTGGGCCAATTTACCTACCCACACTTCTAGAACCCAGCAGCTTAAATGCAGGGCCACTGTACTGCTCAGTAGCAAGGGCACCTGGTCAATGTGGCTGTCCCAGCCAGAACTCCTGGGAAGTGCTGGTGACACGCTTGTTCCTGCTCCTATACCTCATCCTGTACCCTGCTCCAGGCTGCTTCAAATAGGTGCTCATGCATCATGCACTATGAGATAAGCAACTCTACAGTCACGCCTTACATTTTAACTCAGTCTGGAAAATGTAAAGTAAGACCTTGTTCTGCGTCTTTGACATCACTCTCCTCTTTCTAAAGTTCTATTATACTGCTTCAAGTCTTAGGTCATAAATCATTCCAAAGTAATCTTTCATAGTTTGAAATTGCTTTTAGTATTAAAACAACAACTACAAAACGATTATCTTTGATGTTCTTTTACTCACCTCTTTTGACTCGTGATAAAAGTAACTATCAACTTGATAATTAATTGATCTTTAATTTTACATAACCATCATTGATACACCGTATCACTTCCTATGCTTAGCTATTCGATGATCTAATTTACACAATAAAAATTTAATGTTTTACAACATAAGGTGATGGTCTTGGATATTGCTAATCAAAGTGTGGTTCCCAGCCCAGCAGATTGTCATCACTTTGGAGTATGGAAGAAAAGCAGAATCTCCTGCCCAACTCAGATTTACAGATGCAACATTTATTGAGAATCTGTGTTTTAACAAAATCCCATGTAATCTTGTTGCATATTAAAATCTGAGAAGCACTAGTCTTGGAAATACTGTAGAAATTGATCCAAATTCAGATTAGAGAACAAATTTTACTTAGCAACAATGAGTCCCCCCAAAATTTGACATCTAATTCAAATTACATTTTTCCTTTTTTTGTTTGTTTTTGTTTTTTGAGACGGAGTCTCGCTCTGTCGCCCAGGGGGGAATGCAGTGGCTGGATCTCAGCTCACTGCAAGCTCCGCCTCCCGGGTTTACGCCATTCTCCTGCCTCAGCCTCCCGAGTAGCTGGGACTACAGGCGCCCGCCACCTCGCCCGGCTAGTCTTTTTTGTATTTTTTAGTAGAGACGGGGTTTTACCACGTTAGCCAGGATGGTCTCGATCTCCTAACCTTGTGATCCCCCCGTCTCGGCCTCCCAAAGTGCTGGGATTACAGGCTTGAGCCACCGTGCCCGGCCACATTTTTCCTTTTTTTAATGGACAATTAGCTCGAAATTAACATACATGGAGGAAACTATGGTCTCGGAAAGTTAAAGCCTATAGAATGATTCTCCTAACACAAAATACACCCTCTAGTTACATAGGAATATAGCATGTTTCAGGATGCAAGGAGCCAGCCATGGGGTCAAGGCACATCAAGTTGAAGATCTGCTGCTACCTGTGCTGAGCCAGTGGACAGAATGTGGGAACACTTCAGCATTTGATTTAGCCATTTAACAAGCATTATGGAACATCTACCATATGCCAGAAATGGTATTAAGTACAAGGAATTCTTGTCTTCAGATTTGTTCACTGTCTAGATTTTGGAGACAGCCATGGCAACAATTACAATGCAGCTTGATGAGTGCTGTAAGATAGTCAGGCACCAGTATTATAGGGGGTTAAAAGAGGAAGCCCTAAATTGACTTGAGAAGAGTGAGCATAGTCAGGAATAATTCTTAGAAACAGGGACAGGTGTCAATTCAAGTACTCAGAGGTGAGTGTAGTTGAATTCCAGAAGGACATAATCATTTGTTTATGAGTTATCTGAAGTTGTTGCAGAAAAATGAGCCTTGCAGGTGAAATCAATAGTCAGGTTTAATTGAATGGTATTTAATGGGAAGCCTTTCAAGAAAAAGTGGCTGAAGGATGGAAAGGAGTTGTGATGCAGGCTACAGATGGAGAAATAAAACCTTGAAAAGATCAAAATACTGCTTTCCTATCACTAAAAGAAAGGTAAGTGATTAGGTTGTAAGTGGAGGAGGACATTCAGTTGAGAGGCTTTGCACTTGAAGGCTCCTATTCTATCTTCTTACTGAGGAAGAATGCAAAATCTTCCTTTCAGAAAAGACTGAGATGGGCTGGAAAAGGCAACAGAGAAGAGTTTTGCAAATCAAAATTGCTCTTTTACATAATGAGAAATGGAATTTACAAGAGATGCTTTAAAAGGAGCTAGTGAGGATCCACATGCGGTTGGAAATCATGACTTTGTAGTAACAACACTCTTTCAGGTATTGGAATTTTGTATAACAATGTCCAGCAGTGTAGACATAGAAACGTAGATATAGATGTTTGGATTAACTGAAGGTTACAGGAGTGTGCTGCACATGGAGCAGAAAGACAGAGGTAGAAACATCCTGAAATGATGTCAAGAGTAATTAATGTGACATATTATGTACTTTTCAAAACTTAATTTGTATGTGTATCACCTGGAGGCTTTGTTAAAATGCAGATTCTGATTCAAATCCCTATTTCGGAAAAAAATCCCAGATGATGTTTGTTCTGGCATTCCAGAGACAGACCACACTTTGAGTTAACAAGGTTTTAAGCTATAAAAAGGAAGAATCAAAACCAAAAGTGATGATGGCCTGGAAAAAAAGAGATGGAATAAATATACTGAATGTCAAAAAGCAATTATACCATTTTATACTCTTAGAATGGCTATTATAAGAAATATTTTTTAAAACCCACAGAAAATAACAAATGTTGGTGAGGTTGTGGAGGGATTGGAATTCTTGTACACTGCTGGTGGGAATGTAAAATGGTGCAGCCATGGTAGAAAACAGTATGGCAATTCCTTCAAAAAATTAAACATAGGATTAACACATGATCCAGAAATTCTACTTCTAGGTATATTCCCCAAAGAATTGAAATGAGAGACTCAAACAGATATTTCTCCACCCCTGTTCCAGCAGCACTGTTCACAAGAGCAAAAAAAGGAAACAACTCAAATGTCCATCAACATATGAATGGATAAACAGAAAATGGTATACATCCAAAAGAAAATTATTCTTCTTTAAAACAGAAGGAAATTCTGACACATACTACAATATGGATGATTCTTGAAGACATAATCCTAAGTGAAATAGGCCTAACATGGTATGATTTCACTCATATACAGTACCTGGAATAGTCAAATGCATAGTGACAGAAAGTTGATTGGTGGTTACCATGGGCTGGCAGGGGATGTGCGAGCATAGGTTGAGGGGTAGGAGAGTAATGGGGAGTGATTGTTTAATAGGTACAGGGTTTCTGTTTTGGATGATGAAAAAGTTCTTTAAAAAATACAAATGCCTAACTTTTACTTGCAGATAGTTCAGCTTAACTAGTTTGGAATGCAACCTGATCATCACTCAAATCTCATCTTGAATTGTAGATCCCATAATTCCCACATGTTGTAGGAGGGACATGGTGGGAGATAATTGAATTATGGTTGGATGTTCTCCACACTGCTCTCATGGTAGTGAATAAGTCTCGAGATCTGATGTTTTTGTAAGGGGTTGCCCCTTTGCTTGGCTCTCATTCTTTTGTCTGTTGCCATGTAAGACGTGCCTTTTGAATTCCACCATGATTGTGAGCCCTCCCAGCCATGTGGAGCTGTGAGTCCATTAAACCTCTTTCTCTTTGTAAATTACTCAATCTCGGGTATGTCTTTATCAACATTGTGAAAACAGACTAATACAAAGTCCCCAAGGTGATTCTATTATGTAATAAAATTTAAGAAGCACCAGATCAGAGGAATTTCAAGAAAAGAGCAAAAGGATTTTAAAAATTAAGAGTTATAACCACAGGAGAATAGCTTTATATTCAGCTTTGAGGAAATGATGCAGCAGTCTTTAGATGTCTGCTTTTGTTTCTGGAGACCAGTTTTCAGAACTGTCTTAAAAGAAAAAAAAAAAATGGGTTTGTTGGTGTAGATCTACTCTGTCATAGATTTTCAATAGGACCGTAGAAGATCTTGCTGGCTCTGTTTGGTCAGGGTCAGCCAGGAGCTTGGGCTAACTCAACATGAAGGTACAGAGAGGTGTGGGGTGAGGAGAAAACTTCCCCTTTGTCCTCCAAAGTTTCGCTAAAAAAAATCAAGTGACAAAGGACAGATTAATAGGAGAAAAGGCATACAAATTTATTTGATCATATTTTTACAAGAGCCTTCAGAATAAAGACCCAAAGATACAGGGAAAACAATCCATTTTTACACGTAGGTTCAATGATTTTTTGGACAGCCGTGTAAAATACAATTGGACAGAAGGGATATGATCAAATGCTCAAAGACTGCGTGGGGAAACCCAGCAAGGACTGTCCAGCTTCTTGGCCTCTCTGTGCAGCATTCTTCCCTCCCAGGCATGCAGTAGGACTCTCTGGAATGAAGGTCTTAATTTCTTTATGGCCAACTATTACACAGAAAGGCGGGGTTCCTAGAGGAGGAGAGGTTAAAGCAATATTTTGAGGCTTAATGGCAGACTTTGGGGAAAAGGGGTGCTGGTTTCTATGACCCACCTTGGGGAGGAGGAATTTTAGTTTCTTCCTTGCCTCAGTGGAGAAGGTAGGGAGAGAGGATGGGAGGGCAGGAGAAGGTCAGAGACTTTACTTTGGGGGCTGCTTCTGAGGACTTCACTTTGGGGTACTGTTTTCTGAGCCCCAACAGGGGTATTGAGTTCACTTTATAAAGTGCTTTGGTCTCGTGACTGCATTCAGCTTCTTACTTCTGTGAATTTATCCACTTCAAAAGAAAAATAAGATTTGGAATCAAAAGAAAATCAACTGGGTAACAAACGCGATTTTCTTACCATCCTGTTTTTGTTTGTTGAAGAAGTTGAAATTTCTGTGAAAACTGGCCTATAGCAATGCAAAATGATCACGAAATAATCACAAAGCTACCTATAATGTGATACAAAATTACCTTGTCTAAAAAGGAAATCTTTTAATAACTAGCACTTTTCTGTGAAGTCTGTTTTAGAAGTCCCTGAGATGAGGTAAATATCATAAAGATGCAAACCAAGGTTGTAGAATATACCCAATTAGACTCTCTTTCAAGATCCTTGATGTCACCTTTTTTCCAAAGAGTTCCAAAGGTCTTAGAGGTCCAAAAGTTCTAAACTCTGATAGTTTAATTAGAATGACTTTAAGCCATCTTCCTTTCAAGGATACATTTACATGTTCTTCTGCATTTATACATAAAGCCAGTGATTTCAGTGCAGTCCTTGATAAGGCATAAGATTACAGCATTGACCCTCTGTTTAAAGACAGTAGTCATTTTTGTCTACAATGCTGAGTATTATTCCAAATTACTTAAGTTCTACTTTGAAATGTGGAAATAAGGGAAGAGAGAGTCCTTTCCATTTCCCATATACTTATAATGCTAAGAGACAATATTTGTAATTTACCCCCAGTAGTAGAGGCAGATGTCAAAACCAAACCATGTCAGCAAATAAACATGACCCAAAGTACTTACATCTGATTTAAACATTCTTATCAGAAACTAATATAATTAGATTCCAAATCATCTCTCAATCCCTAAAAGAAGGTATTTATATGCTTATTGATCTTAAGGCAACAGAATACAGGCAAGCAATACATATTTCAAAGGCATTTTGCTACTTGTGTTATATTGTATGTAAATATAGTATTAATAATGCCATTGGATATCATAAAATGAAGCTTAATTTATGGAGAAGTATGTTCCCTGTTCAGAACCTATCCTTTTTATGTGGCCTTGATCTACACAGCCATCCAAAGAAACTTTCCAGCATGATTAGCTAAATTCTCCCAGTTATAAGTTACTCTCTAACAGTAACTTGGGCACTTTCAAAGGCTCATTAAATCTTTCTGGGCCCTGGGGTATCACTAAAGAAACTGCTACAATAATTCGCTAAATGGTATCCTCGGGACTTTAAAAAGTTCTTGTTCTTTACAAAAGGACTAAGGGACTCTCAAAAAAAAAAAAAAATTACTTCCTACCAGGATATGGCTAAGACCCTTTGTTTATTGTTCCAAGGAGGATTTAAGGGGGTTAAATCAATTATTTGCTTTAGACACACTCTGTGATCTAAAAACAACTACTATGTATTTTTATTATCAGAGTAAAAAAAAATGCACTAACCTGACTGTTCTCTACGCACTAGTAAGTCTGCCCATGGGCAGAATTGTCTATTTAAATGGTATGAGGAGCTTGGTCTGCCTTTAATTCCAAATTGGCTGCCCTGGAAATACATCAGCTGTTTCTTTAAGGCCCAAAGAAGTTGTATAAACATTGCTCTAAGTTTAAGTGAAACTAGAACTATCTTCAAACTCTTAAATGACATAATCTAAATAAACTAAACTAACATCTCTAAAGGAATTTCCATTACAGTAATGGAAGAAGAGATGAAACGCTGCATTAAAAGTTATGTGATCTTGCTTCAGTGTTCTTTCAGTGTTTGTATTTGTTAATTTGCCTCCTCTACCATCTTGTACTGCTTTTCAACCAAATAAAGTATAGAATCAAGCTCATGTGGCTTCACGTGCCTAAAAATAACCCCCAGAATACAGTTCCATGGAACTAGCAGTAAAAGAAGAACCGGGAGAAAACTAGACCTAAGAATTAAATCTGGCATTCATGCACAGATCAAAATTAAAATCACAAGGAGAAAAATCAACAAAAGCCCCTAGTATAGCCCTCAACCTCCTGCCCTATTCTTGGCATTCTATACAAAGGGGAGATTGGAATCTAGTCGTGCCTGTAGTTAGTGATATGCACATTACAAAAATACAGGTTTGGGGAAGAAAGAAAAGAATGTCATAAAAACCTGGCATAGTTAACACCCGCCCCATCCTTACACACATGCATACAGACCCAGGCAAAACAATAGGTAGATTCTAAAAATAACTTGCCAGGTACCACAAAGTTACCTCTAGCAAAATAGCTTATGCCTGACTCATAGGACACTCATGACTTTAGTATAAGTATAGGATTTTACAAAGCCACAAGTGGTATTATCCCAATTTACAGATTAGTAAAGTGAAACTCATAAAGATCAAAAAACTTGCTGAGTCACAGAGCTAGTAAATGGCAGAAGTAAGATCAGGGATTCCTGTTTTAGCTCATTCCAGATCCCACGTAAATTCTACCATATTGACACATCTAGAGAAGAGTCCATTTACGTTAGAATAGTAAATATTACTCAGGCTCTGCAATCTCCTACTTTTGTAAGCCTAAGTTACCAAGGCTTCCCAGGTCCTAAAAGCAGAAACATTATCAAATAAGTGCATAAAACACTGAACCAAATGTGTTATTCCTACAGGACTATTTAGAGCCCTTAGTATAGAAATGTGCTCTGTGAATCTCCAAAATGTGGGTAAGAGAAGCTTTGGTTTTCCTCTGAAGGATATTTTATAGAACTCATGTTCCAAGAAATACATTTCAGGCTTTGTGTCTGCAAAATCTTGCTGGCCTGGAAAAGTCAGTTTCTTTACGGTGAATTTGTATATCTCTCTTCTCATGTATTTTATGGTGATTTCAAGTTTAATTCTCAGAGGTCAATGTGTATCCCTTATGTCCAAAAACTATGAGAAGACTAATTCTTCTCCCCGGTAGCCTTCAAGTATTGAAACCATTTATGGAAACCTGAAATGTGAGAGCAGAAAACTTCAGTTCCTTCCCCCTCCCCTGGGAATAGTGAAGTTATTTCCAGCACTTCCTCTAGAGTTGTGGACCTAGGGTCAGACCAGAGAAAGACTTTCTATTGTTTTTTCACACTTCTGTCCTCTGATTTCTCCCTCTGCTGCTCAATTGTGTTTTCTCTATTTAGTCTTCATACATTGCTATTTTCTTTTCTTCCTCCTCCACTTTTAAAGCTTGTATCTGAATTTGAAACAGAAGTGAAGGACATGTGTACTTCTGAAGAGTTTTTTGCCAGGTTGTAGGATACATTGATACTCCATTGCGAGCGCTGGCCTAGAAAAAATGTAATCTTTCAATAAATTCTGTGTATACAAACAGTGAAAACATTGACCAGTGTTATATGGAGCTGCAATGCAGTGCGGCTGGGTGTGCTGTGGCTTTGGGGTGACTATGGGCTAGTTACTGACTTATCTATGCCTTAGTTTCCTCATCTTTAAAACAAGGACGTAGAACTACCTACCTCATCAGGTTGTTTCATATATTCAATACATAAAATGTAGTAAAACAATGTCTGGAACACAGTAATTATACAGTAAATGTAGCTGTTGTATAAACAGCTCTATTCCTCTATTCTACAGGAACAGCTGTGACCAAGATTAGAGCAAGGTCTGCTATGGTTCTCCTTCTGCCCCAATCACTTGGCAAGGGTTCCCTCATCCTGGACGAAGCCCTTCCTCCTGACTGGGGCAGAAGTAGAACCATAGTAACCAGTGCCGTTCACATTGTAAGATGGACTGGAGGGTCAATTTGGGCACGTATTCAGTAGAAGCATATGGTGTCATTCAAAAAAGCTGAGGGTTGAAAAACCGTGGCCTGTAAAACTGACTCCTACCTTGAAGATTAGGTGGGAGATCTCGCTGCATCTTGTTAAGCAATTAAGTAATTAAGAAAATCATTCTTGAAAGCATTTGTTTATATCCATGCATTTTTCCCTTAGGTTAAATTTGTACAAAAGGGCTATAGGAGAGATGGAATTCAAACTCATATTTTAAGACTGAGGTTTATATTAAATTTTTTCCCACCAAAAAAATTGCCAGTTCTTGCTCCCATCAACAGTGTGCATGAAAGTCTGCTTTCTTAGCAACTTAACCACACCAGGCTTCTTGTATTTTCAAACATTTTCTATTTGACAAATAAAAATGTAACTATTAACTTTGTTTCTTTTGACTCACCAGTCAGGTTGAACATCTTTACATTGTCTACCGAATATTTGCATTTCTTTGTAAATTGTCTGTTCATAGCATTTGTTACTTGTATAATAATCAACTCTTTTTTTTTATAATAATCAACTCTTTATTTTTCTTTTCTGAAACCTATTCTTATTTGATTGGAAAAGAGTTCATTTTTTGTGTTTTCTTCTAATTTTATGGTTTCCTTTGTTTTTTTAATTTATATATTTCATATGTTAGTTTTGTGTTATATTTCCCAATTATTTTAAAGACAAGCATAAAAAAAGTGTGATCCTCTGACTTTAATGGAAATACGTCTAGATTTAATTTTATATGGATTATTGATATGAAATATATTATTTAATATAATAAGGAAGTATAATCTAATAAGATAGGTTACTAAATTCAACTATCAAAATTATTAATTATATTTGTAGATTTCTTTTTCCCCTTTTTTTGTAGATGTCTTAATATAATATATCCCTGTACTCATCATAAACGCTACTTAATCATAACTCATTATTACATATTCTTTAACATGGTGATGGGTTCAATTTTCTATTTCATTTTTGTGAATATTTTCATAAATGTAATTGGCCTGCAATGATCTAACATTGTACTGAAAGTTCTAATAAATAAGAAATAGGAGTTATAAATATTTATATTTGTTTGGTTTTACATATCTGTGTACATACACACACTAGAAACCATTAGAAAGTTGATAAAGCAATTTCAGTTCAGCATCTTTTAAAAATAATCCTATAACAAGACTTTTCTTTTAAAGTAACAACATAGTAATGTTCCATTCAAGTTTTTCTCAGTCTTAGTTGGTTTTTTAGAATTAATGCATTTTAATGTGAAATCATCCATTTCATGAATACTTTCTTATATATTAGGATAGAGTTTTATATATTTATCTTATAATTATCTACTAATTCATATTTTTTCTACACCTGTGTTTGTTTTCTGTTACTTATATAACACATTTACCTTTATCTGTTTAGTTTTGTAGTTTTCAAACAAAGTGCTTTAGGATTTATTAATCAGTTAGTCTCTTATATTCTAAATCATTAATTTTTTAGCACTACTAATTGCTTTCTTTTTAATGTTTCAATTTATTTTATTAATTCCTTTCTAATACACAAACTGACTCAGTATTTTTTTTCTTAGTTGTCTAAATACTAAAACACTTAGTAATAAGGTTTTTAAGGGTACTTTCCTATTAGTACATATGTTTCTCTTAGGATTTTAATATGGACTCTTCTCACTACTGTTACTTTCTGATACTCTTTACATCCAAGTGGTTAGAAAATTCTTTATTTTTTTGTTATTAACTTTATATATAATTTATTTCCTCACTGAATATGGCCTGTAATTTTTCCTTTGGAGAATTTCTCATTTGTTGAGAATCTATTGTATTTTTATTTTATTTTTAAATTGCCAACTTTACTAAAAGCAAGAACATGTTAGTATATGCACACATATACATACATATACCTGTGTATGTATATCAACATATGTACACCTATATACCCTTTATATATAATCTCATAAATATATTATTCAGATTATGTAAAATTATTTAAAATTTTTCTTTTTCTGTCAAACACTGAGAAACACCCATTGCATTTTTTGCTCCTTATATTTTCACTAGTGTTTGGCTATATATTTTAATATTATGTTATTTATCTCAAGCAACAACTACAGATTTTATCTCCTTTAATCAGGAAAATTGCTCCCTTTATTCTGGTAAATGCTTTTGGCCTAAAATTCCACTTTGTTTCATGTTAATATAACCCAAATGACCCCAGACTTCATTAGCCTGTGGGTACTAAAGATGCTCCATTAATATTAATATCCTAATTTGCTAGCTCATTAACCCCTACCTGTATAACAGTGGGACCTTGACCTCTACTTAGGAAGTCCCTAGGCAGTATCTGACATGTACTATGGAATCAGTAATCTACTCTTCATCTCTACTGACTGCTCTTTGAAGACAGACTCTGGCTCTGTTAACTTTTGCTGCTGCTGCTGCTGCTGCTGCTGCTGCTGCTGCTGCTGCTGCTATGTATAACTGCCTCCAGGCCACAGAGACATTCAGTCCTCCTGGTGCATGACAGTGAGAAGTGTCTTCTGTGAAAGCAGACAGGAAATCTCTTAGAGGGGTTCTCCCATGAAGTTGCTTCATTGGGGAATCAGTGAAACCCTTAGTTGTGTTAACAGCCCTTCTTTTTCCCAAGACACACATCTGTTGAGAGAAATTTGAGTAACAATTGCTTAATTCAATACAAACATTCCTCTTTAACTCCAGGCCTGATGTTAATTCTGATCATCATGCTAAATAATCTCTTTCTACAGATGACTATTCTCTCAAGGTCCAACCGCCTTAAAATTTGCATTCATTTGGAATGCCTTCTCTTACATTTTGAAAGATAAGACTCTAAAATAAAGTTTTTGTTTTTAAGTGTGCCCTTTACTGTGCTAGGCATATTATGAGTTATCTTATTTAAATGCCATAACAATTGTATGACATAGGACCTCTTATTCTCATTTCAAAAATAAGAAAAGTGAATATAGCGAGGTTAAGTAGCCACCAATCTTCCACACTGCTACTTGCTACTTCCTCAGTCTTGGATACTTTATTTTATTCATCTTTCTGGTGGCTGAAATATGTCATCAAATACAATTTTCAAGAAAAGTATTTTAGGTCATTTACTTCCTGACTCTTTAAATAGAGGTATTATATAATGTGTTTACTATGACTGTATTTATGATTGACAATACTTGGATCATGATTTCTCTCATTAAGCTACATTAAGCTTGTAGTATAATGTATAATACTATATCATGTAATTTTACTGCGTAGGCAACTACAGCACATAGGAAGTATAGCATTTTGTATAAAAATGTCGAAAAATGATCACCAGGGTCATTTTCTTAAAATGCAAAATTCTGGTAGGAGTCTGTATAATTCTAATGTAGATGGTTTGTGACCACATCTTTAAAACCACTGTATGATGCTGACATTACTGATTGGCATCAAAGGACAGTTCAAGTCCCTACTCTCATAATCACTAGTTTGGAGACACTAAACATATTACTTCTCTAAGTCTGAGTTTACTCATCTGTAGAATGTGACTAATAATAATGTCTATAACTTACAGTTGTTTTGAGGATTGAATAAAATAATACCTGTAAATACATAGCCCAGTTCTGAAAAAAATTAAGTAATAAATGTTTGCTATTTTTATAATAAATATTATTATAGTTGCCATGCACTATCTACCTTTACATGCTGTAAAAATAATAATATATTCCTCATTTTTTTCTTTAAATGTTTTTCTAACTTTGTTTCTGTTTGGATGCAAAATATACATTCATCTTTAATTTTTTTTTAAAAAAAGTACATGTTTAAATGTGTTTTTGTTCTCTTTTTAAATTTTTCTGGTTCATAATATCCTCATTGATGCTACTCTTTAGTTCAAGAAAGTTTTTATTCTGTTTTGTTTTTTAATAATTTTTCTGTTCTGAGAATTAATTTTTCTAACTTTATTTTTTGGAAAGCTTCAGAAGTATGCACATTACATTGTCAATTTGGAGGTAATGTTGATTCTTTTTTTTTTTTTAATCACTTCTAGTCCCATTTAAATTATCTTGTAGGGTTATTAATTCCCCCAATTCTTTCAATTGATCTGACAGGTCTTCCAAATATTCAATCTATTATCTCACTTTTCTTTTTTCTTTGATAAAATTGACATTTTTTTTGAATTTATTTAGGATTTCAAAACAGCAGAAATCTAAAATTTATGTTTCTCGTAGCAAATATCTTGTGCTGGAGGGAATAAAGAGACCATACTTGGAGTTATGGAAGTATGACTTATAGATTTTCCACTTAGAGGCCTAAGAAAGTGATGAAATCTAGAAGAGCAGAGGTAGGCACATGGTAGAGATGTAAATTTTGAATTTACTGAATTTAGTTATATGTGAGAAATCCAGATGGAGCTGCCTAACAAAGCATTGGATATTCATGTCTGGATTTCAAATAAATTTTGTCTAGAGATGAGTATTTCAGATACTACTGTAGACTTGATAATAGGAGCAGGGGAAATCACCCAGAGAGGAACTATAGAGGGACATGGGCTCACAGTGGAACACTGAAGAATAACCTTGTTTCAAGGATTAGTCAAAGGATGGAGAATGTTCACCCGAATGAGAAAAGTGTAAAAAGAGAGCAAGGAACATAGCAGAGAAGACTGAAAGAGAACCAATATGACAAATGCAGCAGAAGCCAAGTAGTATGAGAACTTGGAGACCACTGGATTTGCAAAATAAAATGTGGAAGAATAAATATTGATGCAACATTATAATAAGAAAGGTAGAAAGAGATCAGTTATGAGCTTAGGCTATGCCTTCAATAAATTTTCTACATAGAGAAGAAGAGAGACAAAAATGAGACAGATCTGGTGTTCATTCTCATTGAAGGTCAGGGGCCAGTTGAAGCAAAAGGGCTGGAAATACAGGTAGAATGAGAATAATTAATGGAGAGAGGTCCAAAGGATATGAGAAAGAATATGGGGATAAAGTGCAGTTGAAGATGGGTGTTATTCCTTGATAGAGGACACTTCTGAGACTGGACAGAAGGGAGAAGTACATGTGTAGACTCAGCAGATTTGTTGGGGAGGAGAGGCAGAATGTTAGAAAAGTCAGTGTAAGAGAGTGTCAAGGGATTGAAAGAAAATTATAGAAAGTTTGTATTAATTTCAGTGAAGGTGCTGGTATTAAAGAACGTCAAAGCAATTTGTGTGTCCATATTAGATCGACAATAGTAAATTCTCAAAACCAACCAATTTACACAGTTGTGTGTGTGTGTGCGCTTTTTTTTTTTTTTTTTTTCTAAAAGCATTTTATATCTTGGATACACTGGCAAGTATTTGCAGGAATCATGTGCCAGAGTAGAGGAAAAGGAACTGGATCAGTACAAAAGAGAGCCCAAAGTCTTGACTAACTGGGATCTAAGCTAGAGAGGTGTACTAGGCACCTGACATCTATGGTGCTCTTCAGGAAAAAAAGCAGCTGTAGATTCCCATGCTTCATGTTGGGCCAGCACTATCATCCAGACACCCATTGGGTCAGTCAGGAATGGGCACTCAAAGGCAACCAGCTATGTGTAGAACTATGAAATGTACCTAGCACGAAAACTCATCCCAAAAGTGGTGCCTTAGCTTGTTGCAACATAATTAATCCACTTTCTCTGTGATACGGTAGGAATATGCATTATAAAACAACATAGGAATTACAGTATATGACTATAAGATAAAACTTAACAAAAAGAAAAGCAAAACAAAACAAAACATGAGGAGTGAGTTGGCTGGAAACTACAAAGAAAATGAGAAATATAAGAGAAAGAGTAAGTTAAATTTTTTTTTTTTAATTCACCGAGAGTAGCTAAGTCCTGAGTACCAAAAATGGCAGTTCTTAACTACATCTAGTAGACAATTAAATGGAATTATAAGTCGATATTTTTTCGTAATTCTTTGTAAGATTCTTGAGAGTAAGGATCATACTATATTATATATTATATGCATAAAACATAGCAATTTTTATTGCAGTTTATTAGCAGAAGTACGACATCATAAAATAATGTAGTATTATTTCTTACGTAGTAGAGTCAATAATTAACACCAGGATTCAGGGTGGGAGATTCACTTACTTTCTCTTTTAAGACAGAATCTTCCTTGCTCTGTCACCCAGGCTGGAGTACAATGGTGCAATCTCAGCTCACTGCAACCTCTGACTTCTGAGTCCAAGCGATTTTCATGCCTTAGCCTCCTGAGTAGCTGGGACTACAGGCGTGTGCCACCACACCTGGCTAATTTTTTGTTTTTTTAGTAGAGATGGGATTTTCCAGTGTTGGCCAGGCTGGTCTTGAACTCCTGAATTGAAGTGATCCAACTGCTCGGCCTCCCAAAGTGCCAGGATTACAGGCATGAGGCACCACACCTGGCTAATTTTTTATATTTTTAGTAAAGATGGGCTGTCTCCATATTGGCCAGGCTAGTCTGGAACTCCTGACCTAAAGTGATCTACCCACCTTGGCTTCCCAAAGTGCTGGAATTACAGGTGTGAGCCACTGTGCCCGACCTGCCTCACTTACTTTCTAAAAGAAATATAGACTTGGAGACATATTACTTCTTTACATGTGGGCATTAACATTCAAAAGCTGGTACTAACTGGCTAAGATAGGTTTTATCAAAATTCTTTCCCAAACAATCCTATTTACAATAGAAAAATTAGTATGACCAATATGAGTTATCTCTGAAGTCTTAAATATCTACTGCAGTGTAGTGGGCTTGAGATCTGGCAGTTGATAGAGGCAATCAACTCCCACTGCAGACTCTTTAAACGTAATTAATACGCCAAGCGCGGTGGCTCGCGCCTATAATCCCAGCACTTTGGGAGGCCGAGGTGGGCGGATCACAAGGTCAGGAGATCGAGACCATCCTGGCTAACACGGTGAAACCCTGTCTCTACTAAAAATACAAAAAATTAGCTGGGCGTGGGGGCAGGTGCCTATAGTCCTGGCTACTCAGGAGGCTGAGGCAGGAGAATGGTGTGAACCTGGGAGGCAGAGCTTGCAGTGAGCCAAGATCATGCCACTGCACTCCAGCCTAGGTGATACAACGAGACTCTGTCTCAAATAATAATAATAAAAATAAAAATAATAATATCAACGTAGTTGACTCTTGAGCAACATGAGGGTTGGGATGCTGACCCACTCCATGCAATTAAAAATCCACATATAAACTTTGACTCCCCACAAATCTTAATAGTCTACTGTTGACCTAAAGTTTTCCCAATACGAAGAGTTAATTCTCATATATCTTATATGTTATATGCAAGATACATATTATACTGTATTCTCATAATAAGGTGAGCTAGATAAATATAAATATAAATATTTATATAAATTATATTTACATTTTTAAGTTATATAAATTTGTATAAATTATATAATATATATATTTATCTAGCTTACTTAAATATATATGTTATACTGTATCTCATAATAAAGTGAGCTAGAGAAAGGAAAATATTATTTAAAAAATTATAAGAAAGACAAAATATATTTTACAATTCATTATGTGGAAATGGATCTTAAAGGTCTTCATCCTCATTGTTTTCACACTGAGTAGACTGAGGAGGAGATAGAAAAGGAAGGGTTATCTTGCTGTCTCAGGGGTGGCAGAGGAAGACACAGAGGAGGTAGAAGCAGAGGCAGGAGAGGCAAGCAGATTCGGTGTAACTTTACGGAAATGTAGTATAATTTCTGTCTGATATTTTTGCTTTTTCATTTCTCCAAAAGTGTTTCTACATAGTATCAATCCTTCTTACATCATTTAGTTTCAGTGCCAATGTCATCCAAGATTTCTTGTCATAAGTCAAAAGCAGTCTTTAATAATCAGAACTTTTCTGCCAGATTGTCTAATGTCAGTTCGCTTCTATGTCTTCTTCCTCATAATCTGGCACTAGTTTGGAAGCACTCATCTCTGTCAACTTGTTTTCTGTTAATTACTCTGGTCTGGTGTCTGTTAGCTCTTGGATTTCTTGAAGAGTCACATGATGAAACTCTTCACCACCACTGCCACCATCTTTTTTTTTGTCATTTCCATAAATCTCTCTCATTATTTTATTGATTGACTGTTGCAAATCCTGCAGAAGTCATGTACAACATGTAGACACAGTTTTCTCCAGCAGGAATTTATTGTTTGGGGCTTGATGGCTTTTATGGCTTTTTCCATAAAAATTCTGGCATCTTCAATGGTGCAATCCTTCCAGAATTTCACGATGTTATCTCATCAGACTGTTCTTCTGTAGCATTGGCAATCCTTTCCATATAATACTGTGCATAGGTCTGGATTAGAGATGTTGTGTTTGGAGACAAGTAGACCACTTAATGCTGTCAGTATTGAATTCACAGAATTCTGGGTGACTGGGGCGTTATCCAATATCCAAAAATATTAAAAAGCAGTCACTTATTGGAAACATTCTTCCTGATTTTAGGGACAAAGCATATATGCAACCAATCCAGAAAAAGTGTTCTAATTTTTCAGCCCTCTGATTATATAACCAAAATACTAGCAGCTGGTGTTTATCTTTCCCTTCATGGCTCCGGAGTTGATGGCTTTATAGATAAGGGCCGTCCTGATCATAAACCTGACTGCATGTGCTGCCCCCAAAAATAGAGTTAGGATGTATTTTTAGAGTTAGGCTCTTTCCTGCCTTATATTGTGATGCTCTGTTCTCTTCCTTGCTATTAAATGTGCTTTCTGGCTTTTTTTTTTTTTTTTTTTTTTTTTTTTTTTTTTAGAATGGGGCATTTTTGTCTGTATTGAAAGCCTGTTTAAGCCAGCTGCAGTGGCTCATGCCTGTAATCCCAGCATGAGCTGGGACTGCCCCCCCTTGGAGGCCAAGGGGGAGCAGATCACAAGGTCAGCAATTTGAGACTAGCCTAGCTGATATGGTGAAACCCCGTCTCTTACCAAAAATACAAAAATTAGTCCGGCTTGGTGGCGAGCGACTGTAGTCCCAGCTACTCAGGAGGCTGAGGCAAGAGAATCGCTTGAACCCAGGAGGCAGAGGTTGCAATGACCCGAGATCATGCCACTGCACTCCAGCCTGGGCAACAGAGCAGGACTCCATCTCAAAAAAAAAAAAAAAAGAAAGAAAAAAAGGAAAAGAAAAGAAAAGAAAAGAAAAGAAAAGAAAAGAAAAGAAAAGAAAAAAGCCTGTTTAGGCCTATGTCCTTTCTTTTCAGTGATATTCTTACTGGCACCTGGGAACTCATCTGCTGCCAGAAGCTACTTTTGCTGTGATCTTGACATGTTTTAAGCCAAATGATCAAACCATCCTTTGCTGGCATTAGATTATTCAGCTTTAGATTCTTCACCTTCCTTTTGCTTTAAGTTGTAATATGATGACTTCACTTTTTCTCAAATCACATTAGTCTAGAGAGGCGTTTCTTATTGCAAATCTGCACCCATGTAAAAACTGCATTTTCAATACAAGATAAAAAGATATTTCACAAAAAGTACAAGTGTTTTGCACCTACTGTCATAGCTACAGTGACAGCTTCACAGGTTCCTTTTATTTTTTACAATGGTCCTTAGGCTAGACTCATTTATCTTGACATGGCAAGTGACTGCAATTGCAGATCTAAATCTATAATACATATCAAGCAATTCAACTTTTTCTTGTAGGGTCACAGCTTTTCTCTGATTTTTGGGAGCACTTCCAGCGTCACTAGTGACACTTCATGTGGATCACATGGTACAATTCAAGGTTTACAGTATTATGCTAAACACTATGAAAAATACACAAGAACCAAGAGAGATCACTTTATATTGCAATAGGCAATTTACTGGAGAGACAAACTGCTCATAGGGAGATGATTATGTCACACGGGCATTTTAAGTGGATGCTTGAAACACTTGAGCTCACTGCGACAGCAACAAGGGGTTTCTAGATGTACAGTATGTACTACAGTTAATTTTATGCAGTTATAATTTAATACTGCATCTTTACATTTGTTTACATTTCTCTGTACTGTGAACAGCACCATGTATAATGTGTAAATATTTGTGTGCATAAGTTACGATAAATTTTTACTTTTTATAATAGATTTGTGTGTACTTTATGGTAGTAAAAATATATGTAGGCTCATATCTACATATATTTTATACATTCATGACATACCTAACTTCTTCTTAACTTTTTGTTGTATTCTTAGGCTATATGATTCATCTGCAGGATTTTTCAAGTTATCAAAAATCTCCAAAATATTTCCAATATAGTTATTGAAGAAAGTCATGTATAAGTGGACCTGTGTGGTTCCAATCCATGCTGTTCAAGGGTCAACTACTACAATAAAAGCAACCACTGAGTAAAAGTTCCTGCAATTTTGTCTAGCACACTGGTAAAATGTTATTATACGCAATGTGGATATAATAGTACTTGCCATAAGATTGTTGTAATTATCATAGGCTATATATAGTGAGTACTATATCCTTACCAGAGAGTAGGAAACTGAAGTTTAGAGATGTTTTATGAGTTGTCTGAGTTCGTACAATTACCTAAGTGTTATCCCATGGATTTTTAATGTAAACATTCATCTTCTTCCCTCTCTTCTTACACCATCTGTCACACAAGACTTACAGCTCAACAAATAGTAAGGACTTAGTTATCTGGAAATAGTGTATCTGGGTATCTCTATTCTTAACAGTGCCAATGTGATATTTACGGTCCATTTCTAGGGGCATAATCATAGGATTGTAAGGGAAAGATAATTATCATTTTTTAAATTATCTATTCTATGTATACTAAAACTCTAAGACCGAAGATATTGACCAGCCCTTTAATATTTGGGAGTAATGTAGTAATATGTATATCCAGTACTTGGCAAATAAAATAAGAGAATGAGTAGCTTATATACAAAACTTTTAAATTTTTCAACCATGTATGCTTTTATAAATTTATTTTTGGTGAATTGTATTTATCATATTTTAAAATAGTTTGAATGTTTGAAATGTGTATTTATTCCTATTTAGATTAGAACACCATTTAATTTGTTGATACTGGTTACATATACTATATATTTTGTAAAAATCAATTTTACTACATGATGAACATCATAGAAAATTACATTTTGCAGAAACATTTTAAGATAATTATAGCTTAATTTTGCCTCTCTAGAATGATGAATAGCAAAACTATCCCCTCCCCTCTTACCAATAACATTCTAAAGTCAGAAGGGACCAGGAGATTAGAATATAAATTCTAATATTTCTTGCTACAGTAAAATTTTAATGTCATTACAGAAGAATAACATTCAGCCCTCTGGTAATTATTAAATTAAGTCCTAAATGTTTTATAGCATGTATGAACTTAGAATAGAATCTGTGGTATGAGAAAAACCTGGAAGGATATCTATTCTAACACTGCCTCAGCACCACAACCATTATCTGATAAAGGGATTGACCAACTTCGAGTTGAATATGTCCAAGTTGATAAAAATGCTCTACCTATTATGACATCCTATTCCAAGAATGTTCAGTTCTAATTCTTAGAAAGTACTTCTTTGAACTGAATTCTCCAAAAGTTATATTTGTCTGTCCTAGTTCTACCCTCTGTGGTTAAACTAGCAAGCTATAATCATTTTTCCATATGGAAGTACTTTTTCTATTTGAAGAGTTTTCAGATCTCTTTGGATAATCTTATCCCAGATCCTTCAACTATTTCTCTTGATTTTCAGAACTTCACCATCCTGATCACTTTCTGTGGAAAAGTTCTGCTTACTAAACAACTCTGAATGAGGGAAAGTAAGGCAGTATTATTTCTCACTCTTCCTAGACTTTTATTCAAAAGATCTTTAGGGTGAATAGATTTTACATCTACCATATTGACTATTTTAGAGCAAATTCAAAAGCGTATGACATGCAGTGATAGGTAATTTTTCCAATTGAAAATTTTGAATTGCACAGGTTGTAAGGCTGCTGTACAGATGCAAATAAGCTAAGGGGTAAGAAGAGTGCACAAGGAAACCTAAATAGTCAACATCCACATCCCTGTGTAGGTTTTTGATTCTATAATCCTCAGCATGCATACATAAGGTGACTTTTGTTATTGTGTGTGTGTGTCACTGAAAAGTGATCACAAAAATAAATAACTGCCAGTGTTGTGAGAGAAATAAAGTAACACTAAAAAATCTAAGAAGGTCAAGGAAATAACCACAAAAAATATTTCGATAATTCACTATTTAAATTAACCTGATATATGACATGAGTGAGTCCACTATACATGCTTTACATAAATTTTTAAAAGGCAATTAATAAAAATGTCAGTGACTTCCCTATCAGTGTACATTTTCTCTGCTAGTGATGAATAGCAATTCATTAATAGACAACTTCTGGGCTGATGATATCCCAACAAATGCAGGACTCCATGCTGAAATGTGATTTGAGAAAATGTCAAGATTTTAAACGTTTCTGCCTATAGAAACTCATGGGTTCAATATGGTCTCAAGATATGTCCTTCACGAATATCAAAGATCTACGGAATTTCATATAAAGTAAACTAACATGATATCAGAAACCTGCAGTCATACACACACTGTTAACTGAAAATAAAGAATGTAGGTTACAGCATTGCAAAAAGCCTCAGTATTGGAACCATGTAGGAGTCTGGATAATGACTACCCAATGATATTACTATAAACTCTTACAACTCAGTAATAACAAGATAAATAACCCAACTTAAAAATGGCCAAGGGATAAAAATAGACATTTGTCCAAGAAAGATGTTCAAATGACCAAGAAACACATGAAAAAATGCTTGATATCATAATTCATCAAATAATTGCAAATGAAAACCACCATGAAGTAGTACTTCATATACACTAATAGGGCTAGAACCAAAAAACCAGGTAACAAGTGCTGGCAAGGATGTGGAGAAATAGAAACCCTCATACACTGACCCTGCTAGTGTGAATGTAAAGTGATACCATTGCTTTGGGAAACAGTCTGGCAGTTGTTCAAATGATTAAATATACAGTTACCATGTGACCCAGCAATTCCACTCTCAGGTATATACCAAAATAAATGAAAACATATGTTCACACAAAACCTTGTACATGAATGTTCATAGCAACATTACTCCTAATAGTCAAAAGGTAGAAGTATTCTAAATGTTTAACTGGTGGATGAGTAAACAAAATATGGCATATTCATACAATGGGATATTATGCAGCCATGAAAAGAAATGGGGTGCTGATAGTGCTACAACTTGGATGAACCTTCAAAACATGCTACATGAAAGAAGTTAGTTACAAAGGCCACATATTGTATGATCTCATTCATATGAATAAAGCAACCTATGAGACAGAAAATAGGTAAGTGTTTGCTTAGGGTTATGGTGGGGAGAACTAGGGATAAGGGGCTGTTAGCTAAATCATATGGGGTTTCATTTTGAGGTGGTGAAGATGTTCTAAAATTGACTGTGGTGATGGTAGCACCTATCTGATATTATACTAAAAATGGTTTAATTTTATATTAAATTAAATAACTATATGGTATGGCAATTGTATCACAACAAAGTTGGAAAAAAATGGTTTAATTTTATATCAAAGAACTATATGGGCCGGGCGCGGTGGCTCAAGCCTGTAATCCCAGCACTTTGGGAGGCCGAGACGGTGGCGAGGTCAGGAGATCTAGACGATCCTGGCTAACACGGTGAAATCCCGTCTCTACTAAAAAAATTCAAAAAACTAGCCAGGCAAGGTGGCGGGCGCCTGTAGTCCCAGCTACTCGGGAGGCTGAGGCAGGAGAATGGTGTAAACCCGGGAGGCGGAAATTGCAGTGAGCTGAGAGCCGGCCACTGCACTCCAGCCTGGGCGACAGAGCGAGACTCCATCTCAAATAAAAAAAAAAAAAAGAACTATATGGTATGGCAATTGTATCACAACAAAGTTGGAAATAAAAAGATTGGGGTCCAGCTCTATATGCTGAGAGGAAAAGATCCCCAAGGTGCATTGGGGCATTGCTAAGTTTTTTTTTTTTTTTTTTTTTGAGACAGAGTCTCACTCTGTTGGCCAGGCTGGAGTGGTGCAGTGGCACAATCTCGGCAACCTCCATCTCCCAGGTTCAAGCAATTCTCCTGCCTTAGCCTCCCAAGCAGCTGGGATTACAGGCGTGTGCCATCACACCCAGCAAATCTTTGTATTTTTAGTAGAGACGGGGTTTCACCATGTTGGCTAGGCTGGCCTCAAACTCCTGACCTAAGGTAATCCGCCCGCCTCGGCCTCCCAAAGTGCTGGGATTACAGGCATGAGCCACTGCACCTGGCCGCATTGCTATGTTTAAAAAGAGTAGTCCAAATGAAAGAAATCAGTAGTGCTGATTCCAAACCCTACTAACAAATGCGGTGGTGTTTTAGACAGAGGAGCTGAAGGGTTATTCTGGTGGGAGAAATTTCTCCTTTATCTTCATTGTCTTGGTCAAGTTAACAAATATTAACCACATATGAGGTCCCATAAACTATATAAACTAAGACGGGAGTTCAGGTGAGGGCCACACAGCAGTCTTCCCTTTCTGTGAGAGCATGACACCATTCCCTTCTGGCAACAACTACGGCTGATGAGAACTCTGTTGCCCATTTGAGTATTCTTTTGTATAAAATCTTTTATTTGTTCATTTTATTTTTTTTTCCTTCCAGAAAACTTATGGAATCTGCTCTTTATCCTTGGGAATCTGAAATTTCACAAAAATACTTCTGAGAATGGATTTTGTTTTTTATTCTGTTTAGCTACAGCCTTTTAATCCAAAGACCTTTATCTCATTTCTTTTATGCAATTCTCCATCCCTTTTTTACTCAATTTTGCCTCAAAGCACTCAATTTCTTTTGATATTTTCAATCTGCATGTTTGTGTTTAAAAATCTGAAGATAACATCACTCATAGCTCTGGACACTACCATAATTTTTTAAAATTCCTCAGAGTTATATATATATTTTAATTTTTAAAAGCTTTTACTTGTTCTATGATCTTTCCTTTTTGTCATAGAAGTCTGTTTCTATTTTATGGCTATAATCTTCTTTGACTGTTTGGGTACATGTTGACTATATCAATTGGCTTATTTTACTTTAAGATATGACACATGGAAGCTTGCAGGTGCAGGCAGAAGCACTTCAAAACAGAATAAGAAGGCCTGTACTCTGGTAGGTTCAACTCACCAGATTTCTAGCTATTTCTAGGTAGATTGGTTCATATATTTTAGGGATGCTCCTCCAGTTTTCATCGCATGTTACAAATTTCAAGCTTGCACTCATGCTACATTTATGGGGCCTTGGTGGGGCTGACATGTCATGAGTGTCACCAAATCATTATACCACTCTTTTGCTTCACTGAGAAGTGCTCCTTTGGAGTACCTGCTGACGCTATGCGGCGTTACTTCCTGGAACCCCTAGAAAATTGCCCCAGATATGGCTTTTTAAACAGAGTTTCTGTTATTCTGGCTTGTGGTTATTTCTGCTTTGTTTCCCTCGTCACCACACACATCTGCTTTTTGTCTGCCAGAATTGTATTAATAGCTTTAGTTCACTGTTGGCCCTTACTCCTATTATCTTGCTATTATGGGTTTGTTCACTTTTGTATACCTTTATTTTCATTCCAGTGATATTTTTTAAGAGCCGGGAGGCATATAAGTATTCTCAGGCCACCATCTTGAACCAAGAGGTATCAGAACCAAGAAAAGTGTTAAATGGTATGCATTTTTACAAACTAAATCCATGAATACTAAAGCCGTACCCAGAAGAGAAACAATGGAGTGAAGGAGATAATATCTTCTGAAAGAGGCTTAGTTTTAATAAAGTTGTCAAGAAAACCAAGAGCATGGTTTGGTCAAAACCAAAACCACAACCACAAACCAGATGAAGCCATGGGATGTTGTAAGGTATAAGGGGACACTATACCATGTAAAATGGAAGGGTCTATAGGGGAGAAGTGTTAAAAAAATAAAATAAATAAAGGACCCCTGTGACATGAGTTTTTGAGTGCTAAATGTTTGATAACACAGATAACAATGAGGCTCTGTGTATTATTGAAAAGAAGGTTGACAGGAGGAATGCAATGTTTGGAGAATATTATCATACCAGTTGTATAAGCAACAGACTTGATCAAAGGCAGACTGGAGCAAGGGAGAGTGCACATGAGTTTGTTGATGTAGTCCAGAAGAAAGAGTCTAAGAAACTAGCAGAGGATTGTAGCTGTGGGAACAGAGAGACAAGAGATGAGCGGCTTCACACCATTTTCTGTTGCCGCTTGACTTAGCTCCATTTAGTATATTTTACTTCCAAAAGGCAAACAACAAAACAACAGCAACAACAAAAACAAGACAAAACGTCAGTATTTGTGAAATCAGAGTTGGGATGAAATAGGTAGCTGTATTTTTCTATTTTTCTATGTTTAAAAAATATGTAATACAATAAAATCAAGGAAGAGAAAGAAAGGGGAGTCATACAAATTTTAATTGATAAGTGTTATACCTACAAAAGTACAGTATGATTTAAATCCCAACTCTACAACTTTTTGATAAAACTGTCTATTGACTCAACCTCTCTGAGTCACAGATACCTCATATTTAAAATGAAGTTGGTAATAAGAATGCCAACCCCATAGAATTCTTGGGAAAATAAGATAATGCATGGAAAACTAAGTTTGCCTATTACCATTATGTAAGCCTTGCAATTTTAAAAGAAATATGGAATCTTACAAATAAATGAGACATAACTCAATCTATGCAAGCTGTTTTTTAAAGATCAATCGTATTTTGCCATGATAATTTGTGTTAGTAAAAAATAGAACTAAGGAAACTATATTAGCTAAAACAATTCTAATTTTAAAAACTACTCATTGAATCTTGATTCTTATGCATGTTAAACAAAAACACAGTCATTTGACCATGACTAAGTTTCCTTATTAATTTAACAAATACAATTTAATTATAGGATACATTACAGTTTTACATTTTATGTACTTCCAAGTGATCTAAAATTATTGTTTCTAAATTTTCCCATATATATAGTCACTAGCATATGTTGTCTACATGGCTAATTCTGTCTGTAACATACTGCTTTGAGACTTCCTTATATTACACATTAGTTTTCAGGACACAATTTCCTTCTGGAGTTGAAAGGCTCTGAAGCAAAACCAACAGTACTAAAGTTATTCAGAGGTACAGGATGATAACCATAAAAATACAACACTGCTTGTTGTGATTAATTTTTATGATATTATTTCAGTTTCTGTTTTATGTCTAGGAAATACAATATCCCCAGAATATAACATCTCACTCCTGTTAATTCTTTTTTTTTTTTTTTTTTTTTTTTGAGACGGAGTCTCGCTCTGTCACCCAGGCTGGAGTGCAGTGGCCGGATCTCAGCTCACGGCAAGCTCCGCCTCCCGGGTTCACGCCATTCTCCTGCCTCAGCCTCCCGAGTAGCTGGGACTACAGGCGCCCGCCACCTTGCCCGGCTAGTTTTTTGTATTTTTTAGTAGAGACGGGGTTTCACCGGGTTAGCCAGGATGGTCTCGATCTGCTGACCTCGTGATCCACCCGTCTCGGCCTCCCAAAGTGCTGGGATTACAGGCTTGAGCCACCGCACCCGGCCTTCACTCCTGTTAATTCTTTACTCATATGAATGACAATTTAGAACAATTAACAAAATAGACCTTATTTTGCCTTGTTTGGTTAAGGAAAGCTTTTTGGTTGTTACTGTTTTCTATGGTAAGATGAAGGGAAGAAATAAATTAGCTAGGAAATAAGAAATTTTCTTTATACTGAGAGTGTAGTATTATCATGAAGAGTTACCAAACCAAAACTTCACATGAGCTAACAATTAAGCATTATAGTTGAAAACATTCAGGAATTCTTTCCCCTTGGTTAATTCAAAATACTCCTCAAGATTTGTCAGAGACTCACAATTGTAATTACGATCATCAAGTATGATATCCCTGTAAAATTTACTGGCAAAAGAGAGTTTGGGATTTTAAAAATATCATTTGACTGAGAGTATTGTATTTACCATAGTTTTCTACTAAACTTTAGAATTGCTCCACAGGTCCAGATGTTAAGAGATACATGGAGATAGTTGAAATGGAAAGAAGAATCAAAAAGGGAATGAGGAGGGAACCAAGGCTACATCATTGCAATGCTGTGGCTCCAACACCATCAAAGTGATTTGTCATACTCTACAAATGTAGTGTTTGTGACTCTCAAAAATCATCCCTATGTTCATCAAGGTTAACCCTCAGAATGTTGATATTATACTGAACATTTAGGATTTATTCAAAAAATATTTACAGCGTGAAAAATTAAATCTCAACCATAGCTATGATATGGGGAAAACATGTATTTTTGCATATAACAACGAGATGAAATTTTGATGCTGCAGAATTCTTTCTCTTGGAGTCTTCTAACCTCTCTGAAAACTGTGGCATGCTTAATTATAACATAGAGATCATCATACCTACTTTCCAAAGTTTGAACGAAAAAAGAAATGCACGATTTGTGATACTATTGATAGAGACAGGAGACAGCCAAGGTTCCCCTTGGAAACCTCACCGTCAAGTCTAAAACAGCCTGAAGGCTGAAAGACTGTACTCCTGGTCCCGGAAACTGGCAACTCAGAGGGAGAACTGCCCCTGTTTGCCCACCCTTTCCCGACCGATTCTTTCTGAATAATGCCCACACTCACACTGGGGGAACATGGTGGAGTCACGAGCAGTTCGTAACTTGTGCAGTGGGGAGGAGCCTGGCTTCTTCAGCTTGTGAGTGTGGTGACCTGATATTCAATCTATGAGGTGGGAGCCTATTAGCAGGACCTCTTCTTTTTTCACTGAGAGCTTTCTTTTAATAAATTCCTCTCTCCTCACCTTTAAACGTGTCTGTGTGCCTAATCTTTCCTGGTTGTGTGACAAGAACCCAGTTTTAGGTGAACTAAGGAGCAAAACTTGTGCATCACTATTTTATATAGAATAGTTTAGAATAAATCAATGAGGGCCAAGTCTATTTGTCCATAAACTAACAAAATTAAATCTTTTCAAGGAGAAAGAACTTTTACAAGGAAATTATGAGAAATGCTCTAACATAACTAGATTTTATTTTCCTGATTCTTGCAACTCATACACACGAATATCAATAGAGACTAGTCAATAAAGTCACTTCTTTAAGAAAGGTTTAAAACTGTGAATGGAGTATTTGTGTCTAAGTGTGAATTGAATATTTGTTAGTGAAATCAGTTTGCATCATATAGACTGCTTAGGGGCAGGACGTGATCTTGATGGATAATTAAGGCTGCCTGGCACTGCCTCTGTGTTACATAGCAGAGAAACAAAACGGTGCTTTTTCTGAGGTGCTAGATCTCAGTTGATGTTGCTATCTTTTGCTTATCACAGTCTGTTGTGAATCACTTTGTAATTTATTTTGATTTGGTGCCTTTTGGCTATCTTACTTCAATTTTATGCTCCATCATGAAAATGGGTGATAAACATATAATGAATTTGTATAAGAATCACTGGACTAATCCTTGTGTTCTGGTGATTGATTGCAGTTTAGCAAATGTTGAATTTGCTAATCAAATGGTAGATTTATCTCAGTGATATTTAGGTTTTTATACACTTACAACTCTTAAAAACAATTATTGTTAAACATTCTTGGAGGAAAAATAACTTTGTTATTGCAGATTTGCGGGTCTCTAGTCCAATTCTCATGTTTTTCCATTAAAATTTCTTTTATGGCTCAAATATTTAATAACTTGAGATTTCTCAACTTCAGCTCTTGAGTTATACCAGAGCAAACTCTGTCCAGCAGTAGTACAAGGCATGTGAATTAACTCCACTGACTACGTCCTTCTAATGAAACATTTTTACACAAACACCATGCTTTCACACTCACACCAACCTGTATGTCGCCACAATAGCTTAACTGCTTGTTCTCTTCCAAATAAAGGAACAACTTTAAAAAGAACTTTATGAAAAACAACTTAATGTAAAACCTGTACAGAGCTTATGATGGAGAGCTGCTTCTTAACATTTCTCATCAAAAAGGCAGTGGTATCATATCAGAGTGAATGCCAGTAGGGCTATAAAATGGTTTCCACCTGCCATTAATTTTACCCTGGCCAGTTTGCAAACCAGTGCTGGTCCTATGGAACCTGCAGGAACCTTTCATATCCTGATGCATAATTTAAATATGAACAGCAATTCATCTCTTATGATGAAATATTGGGACTTATTCCTACCCATAATCTTTTTCTGGTCATTTTCTGATCATGCTGCTCTTTCACAAATAAGTAGATCAAAATAATGGTAACACAAATGTGCATTTTTTTTCCTTTATCTTTTTGTTTGATGAATACTTTGGGAAATATGGGTGATTACTTCTGTCTTATAATTAAGCATGCCACAGTATGCGGAGAGGTTAGAAGGCTCCAAGAGAAAGAATTTTGTAGCATCAAAATATTACCTCATTGCTGTACACAAAAATCCATATTTCCCTCAAATCATAGGAATGTTTGCAATTTAGTTGCTGGAAATATGTTTAGAATAAGTTACAAATGTCTAATATGATATAAACATTCTGAGAATTAGCCTTCATGAATATAGTGATGATCTATGGGAGTCGTAGACACTAAATTTGTAGAGTATGACGAAACACTTCGATGGTGTTGGAGCCACAAAAATGCAATAATGCAGCCTTGGCCAACTCTGAATTCCTCCCTCCATTTAAAAAAGACTTCTGTTTCTTTCTGTGCTAACTAACTCCATGTAGCTCTTAACATCTGGACCCATGGAGCAATTAAGTTTAATTACTGGTTTTAGTGGCAAATGAAACGAACAGGGTTTAAATATTTTCAACTGCTCTCAGAAATCATAAAATTATATTTAAAAAGAACCGTCTTCCCATTGATACAAAATTGTTGAAAGTATACTTTTATTTTTCCTGTCACTATCTGTTTAAAACAGGAAGCTCACATACACTCAGATTATTTGTCTTTCCAAAATTCATGTGCAATAATAACATGAATATGCTAAATCCCTCAGTTTATCTTTGGATAGATGCTTGGAATTAGTTTTCTAATATCTTTAGACACACAAGATCAAGTGGAAAGGAAAGGCAAAAGAGATTAACTCTTACTGAGTGCATGTACCACAGCCACTATGCTACTTAACATTCACTATTTTATTTAATCTTTAAAGCTACTTTTTTGGAAAAGATGTTAATATTCACATTTTTATAGATGAAGAACATTGAGTATAGGATGGCTAAGTTACTGTTCCAAATTGTCAGAGTGGTGAAATGTGGTTTTGAACAGGACTGTATTAAAAGTCTATGCTTTTCTACTTTGTAACATTGAGATATAATGGTTAAGGGAATAAGACTGGCAATTTCTTTTTTCCCATTACACTAGCTTTTAAGATAACTTAAAGAAAATCATTTTCAATACCTGGCAAATATGTTAGAAAGCATCTCTGTGACTTTTGACAAAATTTAAACTGTTAATTCCAGAGCTGGTACTTGTCAGATAACAAAAGTTTTTTTCCACTTAACATTAAATTCATTAATAATACCACAAAATTACTTCTGCCTAAAACCTCATAAAACAGGAACTAATCAAAGCAAACACACTTAACAGCTAATGATGATTTTAATTTAGCTGTAAATGCCACAAAGGCTAGTAATTAGAGAGCAGTTCTACGCTTTTTGTTTTGCAAAAATAAATTATTGCTGCATGTTTTGCCACAATTTTCTCTATTTAATTTTGCTAAAACAGTGTTTCCTTTACAAAATTTTAAAATAGATCTAATGGTTAGATAACTTGAATCACCATATCACAATCAATTTTGTTTAAAATAATGTCTCCCGAAGATGTTTTGAACAATAAAGCTGGGCACAAATGTGCTATAAAAGAATAACAGAAAGAGCCAAGAAAATAAACTCTTCACAGTCCTTGATTGCATGGTACTACTCACTTTAGATTTAATGAAAGGTTATTTGTTTAGCCATAAAGATGTGCGTCATATATCCTGATGATAGTATGGCTCTAAACAATGAAGCTTAATTTAAAATTACATATTTTCTCCAAACGGATATGATTATCTGTATTTTCTCTTTAGCATTTAAATCTATAACTTCAAAATTGCAAACCTAAATTCAAGGTCAATGATATTAAGTTAGCCTGTCTATTTATTTATTTAATTTTTGAGACGGAGTCTCACTCCGTCACCCAGTCTGGAGTACAGTGGGTAATCTCGACTCACTGCAACCTCCGCCTCCTGAGTTCAAGCGATTCTCTGGCCTGAGCCTCCTGAGTAGTGGAGACCGACGGTGTATGCCACCACACCCAGCTAATTTTTGTATTTTTGATAGAGACGGGGTTTCACCATGTTGACCAGGCTGATCTTGAACTCCTGACCTCAAGCAATCTGCCTGCCTGGGCCTCCCAAAGTGCCAGGATTACAGGCATCAGCCACTGTGCCCGGCCTATCCTCTTGTATTTATGCATGGCTGATCCATAGGTTTCAATAGAAGGGGTGGGGGCAGGTAATTTGTCTTCCTAAATGAGAATCCTGAATGTAGAATTGCAAATAGTGCCAACATTATTTATGAAGACAAAGCAAGTTTTCAGGAGAATGACCACTAAAGAGTAAGGAAAGCTGCCACACATTTAAACACAAGAAAAAGGAAAAGTATAGGATCTAATTCTGAATTATTGATCTGATGTATTTATCTATTGCTATCCTAATACAGTAGTTCCCCTTTTATTCACAGGGGATAGGTTCCAACCCCTCCAGTGGATGCTTGAAACCATGGACAGTACCAAACCTGATTGCCATCAATCCACACACATTTCTGTTCAGGTCTTCCACCCACAAATTTAGTGCTTTTTCCAACTTAACTAACTACTTGACATGCATTGGGCTGTAACTTTTGCATTTTGAGGTGCAGCAGCACAACTAACACAAATTTCTTTTTCCTTCTTCGTGATTTCACAGATAGATTCATTCTTACCATAGATCTTAGCGACCTCAGTATACAATTTTTTTTTCTTTTCTAATTAAGTGGAGCACTTTCACCTTTTTACTTGAAGGAAACACTTTACTGTTTCTCTTTGGCATAGCTCAATTGCCAGCAACACTACTGTTGTACTTCGGGGCTTTTATTAGATAAAATAAGTGTTCCCTGAACACAAGCACTACCATACCAGAAAGTCAATGTGATTGCGGAAAGGGCGGCTAAGTGACTCACAGGTGGAAAGCTGTTACAGCGTGGGTCTGCTGGACAAAGGGAAGATTCATGTCCTGAGAGGGACAGAACCTGACAGCCCAAGATTTCATCACACTACTTAGAACTGCAGGCAAGTTAAAACTTACGCATTGTTTATTTCTGGAATTCTTCGTGTAGTATTTTCGGCACAGGGTTGATAGCAGGTAACAAACCATGGAAACTGAAACTGTGGATAAAGGGTGACTACCGTTCCACACTGATCTGATGAACATACAATACGTTCCAATATCTGGTAAGCAAGTCCGCTCTCAATTTTTTTATCTTCATAACTTTATTATCTTTTCTAACACATTTATTATCCACTGTGAACTTTAATCATTTTATACATTTTCAAATGGGTCTGCAAATGCTCATTGGCACTTCATCGAACTTATATATAATTGCGGAAATAAATCATTTAATATTTTAATCTTAATATTTGAAGAATATTTTAATTATTCAAAATATTTAATTATTCAAAATATCATTTAATATTTTAATTATTCAAAATGTAAATATTACATTTTAATTGTTTATCAATTTTGTTAATAATTTAATTAAATTTTAATTATTGAATATTAACATTCTTAATATTTTTAATATTATAGAAGGTTTTTGGTCTCTATTATAAATGGAATACCCTTTCCAGTTTCACTTTTAAAACTTTATGCCAGAGTATATAAAAGTTATTAATTGGGGATATTTATCTTGTATTTTTTCACATTATGAAATTCTCTTAAGAATTCTGATTTTTCTCAATTATTTTTCACTTTCTAGGTATGTAATAATGTCAGGAAGAAGAAATAAAAGTAGCTCTTCTTTTTAAATATTTATGTCGTATATTTTTTGGTATATCGCATTTTCTAAAGCATCAAAGACAATGATGCTAATATCATAGTAGAAATTCTTAATAGTTTCTAATTTTATTAAAATGATTGTAGTGTCACCATTTTAGATACTTGTCTTCAGTTTTTGATAGTTTTTATTATATTTAAGTTGTTCTTTTATTTCTTTTTATTAAATTTTTTATGAGCAATGGCTGCAGTATTTAATAACTGCATTTTGTAGTATGATATGCTTTATCTCTTTTAACTTGCTAATTCAGTTGATTTTATTGATGGATTTCCTGATATTGAACCACACTTGCATTCTTTAAGAGACACTGCTTGCTCATAGCGTATTATTCTTATAATACATTGCAAGATGTTATTTACTAAGTTTTTCCTTTGAATTTTCATAACCTTAGTAATAAAAAGATTGATCCATAATGTCATATTTGTTTTTCCTCTTCAGGTTTGTTTGTAATGATGGCTGTATAAATCAAATGTGGAACTTTGTTCTTTATTGATTTGAATAATCTTAGAGTCATTTATTCTTTAAAGATTAGATAAAACTCATCTCCAGAACCATTTGCCTAGTGGCCTTTTTCATGTTAACTTTATATCTCTCTAACGTTCACAAATTATCCACTTGTTCTAACATCAGTTATGATATTTTGGCAGAATGTTTTTAGGCAAGCATGTAATTTCTTCAGGTCTCAAATTTCTGCCAATGTAATGTCTGTAGTCATCTCTAGTGGTTCCTTATCTCCTTTTTCATTTCTAGTCTATTTTTGCTCTTTTTTGTTCCTTTATGAAGATTGCAAAGATATCTATTTTATAGTGTTTTCTTCTCTTTTCTTTACGAATACAGGCACTTAAAATCATACTATTCCCTGATACACCTCCTTTACTTTATTCCATAAGATTTTTTTTAACGAAGTATTCTATCCATTGGTTTCTAGATAATGAGTACTTTTTGTTTACTTCTTGTTTAATCTAGGAAAATATTTTTAATTTCAAAATATTTAACATATTTCAGTTACTTTTGTTATTTTTAAAATTTATATTATGATATAGAAAATGCATTTAAACACTTAATAAATTTATTAGGTTTCATTATAGTCAAGTTTATATTTTGTTCTTAAATCACTTTATTGAAGATATGATAGACATTTAAAAAGCATTATGTATTAATGGAATGTGTTGAAAGGAGTTTGGAGGTAGTATAAACCTGTTTAAAACAATCATCACCATTAAGGCCATGATCATAAGCATCACTTTCTGAAAGTTCTCTCCCATCCCCTTTATGATGATGATGATGTGGTGTTTTTGTGTATATGTGATAAGAGCACTTAACATAAGATTCACCAACATAGCAAATTTTAAGTATACAATATAATATCATGAGCTATAGGCACTGTGCTGTATAGTAGATCTCTAGAACTTATTTATCTTGAATAACTAAAACTTTGTATCTTTTAGCCATTTCTTTTTATTATTAATTTAAATTTTTATCTTTATTGAGTATGGTCATATCCTGACTACAATATTAAAATGTAAAAAAAAAGTATTATAACTAATCTTTTCATCTACTCTATGTTGATTTTAAATTTTGGATTATTTTACCTTTTCCCTTAATTTTACTATTCTGATAACTTGTTCTTCACTTCATTTTCACCCTTAAAAATTAAGACATTAATCTCTTTTAAAATTATTTTTAAATAACTACCACACAGTACATTTTTCTAACGATATTTATCTTCTTTCCTGTCTTTTTCATAACATGGAATATTATGTCTCTCATAATTTGCATTTTTCTCTCCTACATTTTTCCTCCCTTCAGTGAGACATTTAGAAAACTTTTCCTGTTTTCTTCTCCATCTCCATTTATATGATTTGTTGGCATAATTCTGAACTTAATAGAATTTACTTTGATGTATACCTCTTCTGTTTCAATAGTTTTTTTGTTTTTTGTTTTTTTTTGAGACAGAGTCTCACTCTGTCGCCCAGGCTGGAGTGCAGTGCTGTGATCTGGGCTCACTGCAAGCTCCGCCTCCCGGGTTCACACCATTCTCCTGCCTCAGCCTCCTGAGTAACTGGGACTACAGGCACCCACCATCACGCCAGGCTCATTTTTTTGTATTTTTAGTAGAGATGGGGTTTCACCATGTTAGCCAGGATGGTCTTGATCTCCTGACCTCTTGATCTGCCGACCTTGGCCTCAATAGTTTTTCTTAAACTTATATTATGTATTTCCAGATGGTCTGTACTTATCATTAAATGCATTCTTAGTGATTGCTCACCACCGTGTTTGCTTCCCAGGGTCTGCTTTCTTTCCAAGGTACCTGATTTATAGCCGCAAATGCTGTTAGAACCTTTTTCAAGTATTTTTCTTTTGGTGGCCACTTGGGTAATATGCTAAATTCTTGAATATTATTGATCTAAAATAAAAAACAGTCAAGTGTATAATATCTTGGTTGAGCACAGGGTTCTGAAATAAGACTTTTTATTTCACTAGTCTGTTGATGATATTCCACTGCCTTCCAACTTGCATAGTTACCAACAAACATCCCAAAGGCAGTTTGCTATTAGGAAACGGGGATAATTTGCTCTGTCCGAACTGCATTAATATGTGTGTGTGTGTGTGTGTGTGTGTGTGTGTGTGTGTGTATTGTTACCAAAATACTTCTTGGTTGTTGGCTTTTGTTCTTATTTTGGTATAAAGTACAGTATTCCTTAATCTTTAAAAACAGATCTCTTATTTGCTGAATGAATTTTTTTGTATGTATATACAGTTTTCTGATTACCCCTCTTATATCTATTCATTTTTCTCCTTCTGGAGCACTTTTTCTTATATTAGATTTCCTAGAACCATCTCTAAGTTTTTCATCCTTTTCTAAGTGATTTCTCTGTGTCATTTTACTCTATACTTAGAGATATTTCCTGCACTTGATTTTCCAGGCCATTAATTTAACAGAGAACTTGAATTTATATACTGGAATTTGTAATTTGAAACCCATAGTGTTCATCTGTGAGGAGTCTTTTTAGTGTTGTTTTAGATATCCTTAAGTGTTCTTCCTTTGTTTATTTGTAACTCTGTTCTTGTTCTAGCCCTCCTGAACTTCAGTTTCATTAAGTGTTATTTATGATTCTTTACTTGCTCCTCCTCTCAGTCAGGCTTCTTGGGAGTCTAACAAAAGAAAACTAAGAATTTGTCGCTAGTTGGCTGTACTACAGGAAATACTAAAGAAGTTCTTCATTATGATGCGAAATTATTCCAGTTCCACAGAAAAGGACAGGGAGCATCAGAGTGATAAATATCAAGTATAAAAGCAAAAGGCTGTTTTCCCCCTTATAATTCCTTCAGAATTATAATTTCTTTATAAATTATACAAATGTTTAAAACCAAATTTATGGCCGGGTGCGGTGGCTCAAGCCTGTAATCCCAGCACTTTGGGAGGCCAAGACGGGCGGATCACGAGGTCAGGAGGTGGAGACCATCCTGGCTAACCCGGTGAAACCCCGTCTCTACTAAAAAGTACAAAAAACCAGCCGGGCGAGGTGGCCGGCGCCTGTAGTCCCAGCTACTTGGGAGGCTGAGGCAGGAGAATGGCATAAACCCGGGAGGCGGAGTTTGTAGTGAGCTGAGATCCGGCCACTGCACTCCAGCCTGGGCGACAGAGCGAGACTCTGTCTCAAAAACAAAACAAAACAAAACAAAAAAAAAACGAAAAAAAAAAAACCAAATTTATAACATTGTCTTGTGTTGTCAAACCATTTCATATATTTAGACCAGGAGAATTACTAAACAGATGAACAAACAAAAAACAGCAGCAACAAATGCTGGAGCTGGGGGGAATAAGCATTCAGAGAAGTTAAATTATATTACCTTAAATGCTTAGCTTTTAACCAAAAATTACAAGGCACTCACAAAAAGCAAGAAAGGGTAACCCATCCCAGGGGTAAAATAAGAGCAGTCAATAGACTAATTTTGATTGTCTCTAGAATCTCAATGTATCAGAAAAATAATTCAAAGCAACTATTATAAATATGTTCAAGGAAGTAAAGCAAAATCACATTTGAAGAGTTAAAGGCAAGCATGACAACAATGAATCAGAAAATATAAATTCCCAAAAGGACGTAATAATTACCAAAAGGTATTGACATGATTGAAGAAAATTTCACATAAATTCAGAGACCTGTGGGATAATATAAAGAATACCAGCAAACATTAAGTGGGAATCAAAAACAAAAAGACCACCTTCTGTATTATTCCATTTATAAAAAATTTTGTAAAGCAAATATAGTGTGATATAAAGCACATCAGCTGTTTCCTGGCACTGGGGGTCATGAGAGTGTGTCAGCTATAAATGGGCTCAACCAGGTAGCCAAAGAAGAGACTAGTGCCCTGTTCAATTTCACACAGCTCAGCAGAGATAAAGCAGCAAATTTAGTAGACTTTAGTGAAATCCATAGGACAAAGGAAATAATAATTGCTTAGGGCAAATCCTCACATTTTTTCTGGACTTGCCCCTTACATTACCTGTGATCTAGATCCATGTTCTGCCCACATTGGAAACATCTCAACACCTTAGAGTCTGAACAAAATTGATCTCCTTTTTACAAAGAAGACAAGTTTTTTCACTTGCTCAACTAAGGTCTACTTACCTTTCCTGCCACCTGATTGCAATATTCACTACATATACCACAGTCCTATTAATAGCAATATGGTCTGGCTCCATGTTCTAAGATAACCACATAATGGTAGCATTCTCCTTTATTTCCCAAACCTTGTGTTTTTCGGTATCGGGTAACACCATATTTAAGATATCAATAGCCCAGGGCATTCTATGCTGCTAATGCTTAATCCATTTTCTTTTAAGTCCATCATCATCAAGAGTTCAAAATACCCAGGGTTCCATTTCCAAGAAGAATTATGTTGTATGAAGGCTAAATAAGATCATAGGGACAATATTTGTGAAAGTTTCTTCACCATGCCGGTCACAGAAATATGTGGAGCAAATAAATGTGTCTTTCTCAACTTTTTTTCCTGAAAGAAATATTTGAATTTATCAGTAGGTCACCAAATATTTTAATCATTGAAGTACTCAAGCAGAAGTGTGAAGGGCAAGACTAACACCTAGGAGACCATTCACTTAAGAGATAGGAAAGGAAACACAGTTAGAAAGCTAAATGTAAGCTACAAATATACATAATTTTTAAAAAATGATTATGTAGATAATGGAGAGATAGTGAAGGTCTTTAAAATACTGGGAAAAATGATAAAAACCTTATTTTAGGGGCCTCCCTCTAGGTTGATATGAGGAAGGTACCAGAGAACTCCAACTGAGGCAGGGAGATGTTAGAATTTTGTGATTTCCTAGGTGATAAAGGCTTAAAGCCTGAATAATGGTAATGGAAATAATGATGATAGTTAGAATAGTTAGATTTACTGAATGCTTACTCTGTGCTGCCATGCTAGTTACTCTTGTGACACTCATTTAATCTGCATAGCACTGAGTACTCTTGGTACTACTGTTATCTTCATTTGGCAGAAGTTAAGCAACTTGTTTAAATTCACAAGTAACAGAGTCGCAAGGCAAGATTCAAGTCTAGGCTGTCTAACTCTAACCCTTATGCTTGCAAACACTACACTAAGTAAGACATTGTAAAGAGAAAATGTCTTACTTGGTGCCAGTGGTCAAAGACTAGCGATACGTGATCAAGAGATTTCTAGTCTGAGGGAAGTTGGAAATAAGCCTCTTGGGCTTTAATTCTTCTTAGAATTATGATTCAGGCTCCTTCTTCTCTTAAATTAAGCTCATATTTTTCATACTGTGTACCTTCTAAGTTTTCTCGTTATTGTAACTGCACTTTATGTGAAAGGTATGTTGTATTTCTTTTAAAATATTCTGATTTCATTTGATCTGACTGAGCCCTTACTCTTGCTGAAGTTTGTGAAAACCTCAATATTATTATTATTGAAACTTCCCCTCTTACATTGCATTATACAAGACCCAGAGAAATGAAAAAGGAATATGTTTTGCTGCCCACAATGGACTTCTTTGTCCAACCTTCATCATTGCCACTATTAGCCCCCCATCAGTCAGGCACTATTTTAGTGCTCACAGCCAGCAGTGATGTTCAGTGCCACCAAGCACCCAGAGCAGAAGCTTGTAGATGGAATATGCTTCTATGTGCCAGTGTAGCTATTCCTACACAAGGCATTTTATTTCTAGGTCCCTGTATTTGAGAGGGAACTACTCTTCTTCCACCTGTGAAATTTGAAGTACCCACTTTTCTTTCCTTCATCTTTCAAAATCCATGGCGTCTCTATTATTTCCCTCTCTCAAAATATGTAGCTAAATCCTCCCATGGGCCTTAACCCACCATTAAACACCATGGTCAATGGGGCAGGTCTAGCTGACTGCTGTGCTTTGTTGAGTTAATAAAGTACTAACCCATACATTAGCATACATTCCCAGCAATTAAAATGTGCATATTTTACATAAAACCTAGAGCCTAAATTCTCAACTAGCAAAACCAGACTGGGGCTTCAGTGGTTTTCATTCTTGCATGTGGTGTTCCTACAGCCTGTAGCAGTCCTTATTACTGACAAGACACTGAAGTCAGGTATCAGATCTCCAAAATATTCAGTGTATCTTCAGGCCAAGGTAACCCAGAATGAAACTCAGACTGCCAGCATATGAAGCTCCTCACTACTTTCTTAAGTAAATACCTCTCATTTTATTATTAAGAGCCTGCAACTAAGAAATTATGAACACATTTATTTTCTCATTCAGATTATTCTACCTTATTAACTTTCTAATAGAATATTTTGCGTTTGCTGTGATGATGTTTTGTCATCTCAATCATTGATACCAATTATCTAGAGCAATGAAGAGTAATACTTATAACACCCCCATGAGTACAGTACTCCATCCAGTAGGTCAGAAAAGCTGCCCATTAAATTGGTTGTGAATTTTTATTAAGAAGACTAATCAAATGGGCACTGGCTCAGAGCAGTTAACCAGGCAATAATGCGATCAATTGTTTGGATTCAAGTAAAATGAGTTTTACTCTGACCAACCAGAAACATCCACATTGCTCAGGGAGTATTTTTCATAGAGTAATATCCTAAAGGCTCTAAACGGGTTGCACCAGTTCCAGCAAATCATGGAAAACACGCCTAAAATGTATTTTCAAATAGGAAATATATTTCTAATTCTGCAATTGGTACACAATAAAAGTCATTGAGAGAGAATGAAGCAAGAGCGAAGAAACCAGGGGAACGTGACGGGGAGAGTTCTTTGGTGTTGTGGTGTTCATGTTCTCTGCAGGGACCACCTGTTCCTATGTCCTGCAGTAGAGTAACTGTTACTTTGCTATGCTGATCCTGGTATCTGATGTTCTAACAGCTAGTAATATTGAGTTTTCCCTGTTTGTATTAAGCAGCATTTTTAAAAAGGAATCCAATAAAATTTCAATAGAGAGAGATATTTTAAAAGGTCTTAAGTATATCAACACTAGCATTAACTTCTCTCAAAGATGTTGTATGTTTCTCAGCTGATTGTGTTGGAAAGCAGCAAAAAATTGAAATAATATAATTATGCCTGTCATGATTTACATGTATACATTGGTGGTTCTGAACTTACACATGATGACTCCCTTGAAAATAAAATATTTTCTTCACCCTTACAATAATGGAATTGCAATTTTAGTATTCATTACTAGGGAAAATATGTAATAATAAAAAGCTATTATGAATTAATTAATGATTAAGATTTGTGTACTTTGTCATTATGTGCCACGTAATTTGTCAAATGCATTTGAAAATGTGTCCTCATAGACTGACCAACATGGCAAAACCCCATCTCTACTAAAAACACAAAAATTAGCTGGACATGGTGGCACACACCTGTAGTCCCAGCTACTCGGGAGGCTGAGGCATGAGAATCACTTGAACCTACAAGGCAGAAGTTGCAGTGAGCCAAGATTGCACCACTGCACTCCAAGAATTCTGGTTGGTGTATATCCACACTGTTAGAACTCTTGTGGTAATTTTGTGACATCCTCCCCATCACCAGGAGTCTATAAAGCATACATTGGTAACCTCTGATTTACACAAAACACACTTTGAAAGTTTAACTGTGTAAGTTTTATTACCAAAATCAAAGTGTGTGTGTGTGTGTGTGTGTGAGTGTAACCATATTATATTATGCACAACTCTAAGAGAGCCATTCAAGAAAGCTAAGCCATTACTTGTCAGCTTGGAGTAAATCTGGCAAATTGTCAGTAACCCACCAAAGACTCTCTTGACACATTTCCAATCTGAACAGATTGTGAGTACAGTTGCTTTAATTCAGCCTGCCATGGAGCTCACTATGGTAAGTCAAAGATGCATGGTCTGAGATCGCATATGAGGAAAATTTACATACTTTGTAAAGATGTGCTGGATAAAAATCTATCATATCATCTGTTTGACAGCTCTACTATTAGAATTCATAGGTACTAAAAGTAGGAAACAAACAAACATAAAATGTCATTCTTTCTAATAGTGTCAGGAGTACGTCCATAAAAGTCTTCTGTCATATTGGAGAAGCAGTGGCTATACCTTTAGAATAGTCCTTCCATGCAAACTGACACCAAGAATCTCTCTACATGTATATTTTAATCTCTCTGATTTTCACCTGAGATATTTTACTTGCAGGATTTTAAAACTGAATTTTATTCTATTTATTGAACATTTATAACTTTCCATCTTAGGTTAGAATTATTAGATTTGAGATTTAGGCCTAAGATAAAAATTTTTAGTAATACATAGAAAGTGTCTTAGCTTTCGTAAAACTGCTAAGAATACTACTCTATTCTGGACAGCTATTTGGTAATTAGATTTACTTTAATTTACCTATAATTGTATATAAATGTATAGCATATTAATATAGTATATTATACTATCACATTTATATATAGTATACATAGCATAGTATACATATATTATGTAGTATACTATGGAAATAAAAAATTTTGTGATTTTAGAGTGTAGTTCTACAATTTTTAACACATACATAGATTCACATAACCACCACCACAACCAACCAGGATCAGAAAGGTCCCATCACCACAATAAACTCCATGGTGCTTTCCCTTTGTAGCTGAACCCTCCTTCACCCCTAATCCTGTCAACCACACTTGTGTTATTTTTGTGTGTGCCCATAGTTTCACCATTTCTAGAATTTTAACTTAATGGAATTGTGCAATAAACAAATTTTCCAGACTGGATTCTTTCTGTTAGCATAATGCATTTAATATCCACTCACATCATTGCATGTATCAATAGTTCATTCCTTTTCATTGCTTGGTCAAATTTCATTGTATTGATACCTCATTTTGTTTATCCATACACACAGTGAAGTGCATTAGGTTGTTTCTAATTTTGGTGGTTATGAATGATGATGCTATAAATATTCAATAAAAGGTTTAGTATCAACATACGTTTGTAATTATATAGGGTAAATACCTAAGAGTAGGGTAGCTATGGGCTATAGTAAATGTATGTTTAATTTTATAAGAAACCAGCAAAGTACTTTCTGGAGAGTGGCTGTACCATTTTGGATTCCCACTAGAAAGAAATGAGTTTCTGTTCTTCTATATTCTTGCCATCATTTGCATTGTCAGGTTTTGTTTTTCTTATACATTGTAATAAGTGTGTAGTGCTACCTGTTCGTGGTTTTGATTTGCATTTCCCTAATGGCTAATAAGGTTGGTTATTTATTCATGTGCTTAATTTCTCAACTGAATAGCTTTTCCAATGAAGTGTTAGTTCAGACTTTGTCTGCTTTTTAAATAGGTTCCTTGTTTTCTTATGGTTCAGTTTTGAGAACATTTTAAAATATATTGTTGATATAAGCCCTCTGCCAAGTGTACTATTTGTAAATAATTTATTCTAGTCCGTGAGTGGGTTGGCTTTTGATTCCCTAACAGTGTCTTTAGCAAAAGTATTTACATTTTGATGAAATCTAATTTCTCTCTCTCTCTTTTTTCTTTCTTGTAAGAACTTGGTATTATATCTATGAACTTTTGCCTATCTCAAGTTTTCAAAGATTTTCTCCTGTGTTTTATCAGTTTTACATACATTAATTAATTGCCAATTATCATTAAATAATCATCTTGTTCTTGCCTTATTGCACTAGCTAAAACTTCAAGTAAGATGTTAAATAGGAGTGCTGAAAGTGGATTAGGCAAAACACATTCATTACATTTTTCTGGTTATTGGGGGAAATAATTTGATCTCTCATCAGGAAATGTAATGTTAGCTGCAGATTTTCTGTAGGTACCTTTTTTCAGACCAAGAATGTCTTCTTCTATATTTAGCTTGCTGAGCATTTGTATCATGAATGCATTTTGCCTAATGTATTTTCTATGTTGATATGTTCATGGACTTTTTCTGTTATGGTCTTATTTAGTCTATTAATACAGTGAACTGCACTGATAAATCATCAGATATTGAACCTAGCTTAACAAATTGGTGGAAGATGTACACAATCTATTAAATACGCTTTACACTTTGCAAATATCAACTCTTTGTAAAATCTGATGGTAAAAATACAATGCAATTCACTAAGTATATTTCTATGTAGTTAAAATAAGGTTTATATGTTCAGGTTTTCTCATGATAAATTTGTTAGATATTTGGTATAGATTACCTATGGTGGTTGTAATCTGTTGGGTCATAGGTCAAATCTTGTCCGAATGCTTCTTGTTTGGTCTATAAAATATTTTTTAAAAGTTGAAATAAAGTCTGGCATTTAAACTTCAGGTTTTAATTTTATTTCTGGACTTCTAGCTTCGAAGGTCTTGCAACACTAGACCTCATTGTTGTGTAACGTCATGAGTTGAGTAGCAACTATTCCAATTTCACAAGGACCATGTGGGTTCCGTTTTACTATAGTACCAAATATTCCCTGAGTAATTTTACTTATTTAAATTATCTTACAGCTGTAGGGTATGGACTTTGCAGTCAGTGATCTAGAGAAGTAGAGGGATTAAATATTATTTAGCATTTTAAAATCAACAACAAATACAATTTGTAATTGTGAGATATTATTTGGTCTAATGCAATATCTACTTTAAAAATAAATGTGTGCTATCAAAATAAGCAATTTTAAAGGTTTTGAAGCAAACATAAACAGACATAGATATAGTTGACCATTGAACAACATTGATTTAAACTGTGCAAGTCCACTTATAATCAGATGTTATTGTGCCTGTATTACCCCTGAGACAGCGAGACCCCCTTCTCTTCTTTCTCTTCCTCAGCGTACTCAACGTGGAGATGACAAGAATGAAGACCTTTATAACGGTCTACTTCCAGTTAATGAATAGTAAATATATTTTCTCTTCCACGTTATTTTCTTAATAATATTTTTTCTTGCTTACTTTCATTGTAAGAATACAGTATAAATACAAGACAAAATATTCTTACAAATTCCAAACATTCCCAAATTCCCAGAAAATGGTCTCTGTTACACTGCCAAAAACTTGACATAAAAACAAAACAAAACATAAAAATAAAGCATTCTAGCTACTACATACTCACTAAGTGTAACCAAACCAGTATAGACACATGGAAAGTTAAAAAACTGCTTTCTAACAGACTACTCTATGCCATTGATTCACGCTGACTTAGGGTCTATGCCAAAAACCTCAGTGCCTTTCCTCTTTTGAACGGCATCTATGTAGGAAACTAGTAAGAATTGAGGCCCTTCCATCTCTTCTTGAAATATATTCAGAAACAACAAATGCAGAAGAAAATATGATTGAATGCGTATTTTCAAAAGAAAAAGCATAATGTGTATGACTGGAGATCCCCTAATGTGTATAACTGGAGGCCTTCCAAAGAAGGCAGGTCAGTAGATTTATTTTAATTATTTGTAATCTTTCTATAGTGGAGGATTTTACTCTCTCTGTCTCTCAAGAATAGATGAAGTATTTTAACACCAGAACCAAAGAATCCACTGAAGTTCCGGAGATTCTGGATGACTGTCTGCTACAAACAAGAAATTGGACTGGGGTTATGTTTGTCAACCTCTATTCTGTGTATGATTTTAGAAGAACAATTTTAACAACCCAGAAGTCCTGTCTTTCAGAAAACTCCAGGCCTGGCTCTCTTCTTACTCAAAGAAAATTAGTCAAAACAGAAAGAGATAACAGCAAAGAACTGTAGAAATACTCTGTATGACACAGTAACAGGAAAACATAGCATTGAACATGCAGAAGAGCATCATTTTGTAAATGACTTATAGAATATTCATTTTAAATAATTTTTGTTTATTAACAAAGGGGTTTAGGCCTGTAGAGGTTGTATTCTTTATGTTTTTCACATTGCAGGTAGTTTCTAAATACATAACATTTCAATCATGGCTTCTTCTTTGACCTAAGAAATTGTCTTAAAATTTCCTAGTTGTTAGATTTTTTTGATTGGATATTTTTAAGTTGGTTTTAAATAGTTTCATTGTTGTTCTTGTTGTTTATACTATGTTTTGGTCAGATTTGGGTCTCTAAAATATCTATTTTTTTCTTATATAATTAAAGTTTTTTTAATGAGCTATTGCCTGATTCTAAATAGTCTATGGTTATTTGAAAATAGCATGCCTTCTTTATTTAAGGGAAACCAAACAATAATATATTTTGCTAAATGTTATATTTAAATCCTCTGTATATATTTTAACGTTTTACTTGTATCAGTAACAGTTTGCAAATTTCAAACACATTAAAAAATTTACCCTCCTTTATATCATTTTAATAGTGTATCTCCCATAGTGCCACATAGCAAGATTTTTTTTGTTTTAAACTTAGTTTAAAATTTTTATTTTGTAGTAGTAAAATTTAGTTTCAGCAAATATATTATCAATCACTGATATACTTGTCTTATTTAACGTTATTTAATGCATTGTGTTTTTTATACTTTCTTAATATTCCCCCTTTTTATCCTTTTCTTTACAGCGTTGATAAAGTTTTATGTTCACTTTTTCTTCCAATGATATGTTACCAGTAGTTATTTTTAATTTTACAACAGGTATATTTGAGCATATGTATGTTCCTTCCTTAAATAAAACAAGACCAGTACTTGTGCCTTATGATTTGAAGAGTTTAGGTATTCACCATACTTTGATTACTTCTTCTCCCTTTGCTTTTGTTCCTCTAATACTTCCACTATACTTATCTTAGATATCTAATTTCTATTATTTCTTAGATTTTGTCACATTCTAATCATTTCTGTGCTTTCCTTTGTTTTTTGAGAGAATTGAATTGGTTTTCTAACTTATACAACTACAAACGCAATTTTAATCAATATCAGTTCTGTTTTATCAACAGAATTCTGCAATCATTTTTTATTATTAACAGAATATTCTTCCTTGTTATTCCTTTTTATAGCTACTTAATGTTTTTTGTAGTTTTAAAATGTTTTAAAGTCAAGATATTGAGGTTCAATTTATATAGTACAATTCAACTTTTACAAAATTACAGTATATAACATATATACAAAATCTGTGTTAAAATTGTTTATGTTACTGGTACAACTTCCATTCAAGAGGCTATTAGTAGTTAAGTTTTGTGGGACGTTATGCACAGATTTTTGACTGTGTGGTGGGATCAGTGTCCCTAATCCCTGCATTGTTCAAGGCTCAACTGTATTGGATGAGTAACCATTCCCACATCAAAAGACAGAGCGCTTCTATCACACAAGAAGTTCCTTCATATCTCTTTGCAGTAAAGCTCCAGGGTCTAGGCAGCTACTGGTCTGACCTCTTTCTCTATTAAATGGGGTTCCCAGAATGTCAATATAAATGGAATCAATCAGTAGAAACGTTTTGTGACAAATTTCACTTTGTATAATGCTTTTGTTACCAATACATCAGAGGTATGGTCTGGGTTCTGTTGCTCGCAGCACAGAATGCCAATGACAAACAAGGAATGTTGTCAAGGAAGGTTTTGACAGGGTGCTGCAGCTGAGGAGATAGTGTGTCCAGAATTGGTGGGTTCTTGGTCTTGCTGACTTCAAGAACAAAGCTGCAGACCTTCGTGGTGTGTACACCTCCTAAAGGCGGTGCATCTGGAGTTGTTTGTTCCTCCTGGTGGGTTGGTGGTCTCACTGGCTTCAGGAGTGAAGCTGCAGACTTTCACAGCTCATGAAGGCCACGTGGAACCAAAGTGTGAGCAGCAGAAAAATTTGTTGTAAACAGGGAAAGAACACAGTCTCCACAGCTTAAAAGGGGACCAGAACAGGTTTTCCCTGCTGGCTGGGAAAGCCTGCTTTTATTCCCTTATCTGGCCCCACCCACATCCTGCTGATTGGTCCATTTTACAGAGCACTGGTTGGTCCATTTTGACAGAGGGCTGATTGGTGTGTTTATAATCCCTGAGCTAGACACAGAGTGCTGATTGGTGCATTTACAATCCTTTGGCTAGACACAGAAGTTCTCCAAGTCCCCAATAGATTAGCTAGACAGGGAACACTGATTGGTGCGTTTACAAACCTTGAGCTAGACACAGAGTGCTGACTGGTGCATTTACAATCCTTCAGCTAGACATAAAAGTTCTCCAAGTCCCCACCAGATTAGCCAGATACAGAGCACTGACTGGTGCATCCACAAACCTGGAGCTAGATAGAGTGCTGATTGGTGCACATACAATCCTCCAGCTAGACATAAAAGTTCTCCAAGTCCCCACTTGACTCAGGAGCCCAGCTGACTTCCCCTAGTGGATCCCACAAGGGGGCGGCTGGGTGGAACTGCTAGCCAGTCCAGTGCCCAGTGCCGGCACTTCTCAGCCCTTGGACTGTCCATGGGACCAGGCCCCGCAGAGCAGGGGGCGGCGCCCTTTGGGAAGGCTCCAGCCTGGCGGGAGGCCACCGCTGGCAGAGGCTCCAGCATGAGGGGCTACAGGTCCCCAGCCCTGCCCCGCGGGGAGGCGGCTGAGGCCCGGCGAGAATTCCAACGCGGCATGGGCGGGCTGGCAGTGCTGGGGAACGTGGCTCACCCTCCGCAGCTGCTGGCCTGGGTGCTAAGCCCCTCACTGCCCGGGCTGGTGGCGCCAGCCGCTCTGAGGCGCCGGCTGGGCCTGCTGAGCGGCGCCCGCCCGGAACTGGCGCTGGCCCCTGAGCTCTTTGCGCGGTCCGGGTTCCCGCCTGCGCCTCTCCCTCCACGCCTCCCTGCAAGCAGAGGGAGCCCGCCCTGGCCTTGACCAGGCCAGAGAGGGGCTCCCACAGTGCAGCGGCGGGCTGAAGGGCTCCTCAAGCGTGGCTAGAGCAGACGCCTAGGCCGAGGAGGCGCTAAGAGCCAGCAGGGGCCGCCAGCACATCGTCATCTCTTGATAGGAGCTCAGTCTCATATCCGTCTCTCTGACCAACTAAAACTAGGGGTTTATATAGCGGGAAAGAAGTGAACAATGCGTAAGAAAACAAGAACCAGGGAGGTCCAAGGAAGCAATTATGATGAATCAGGGGTCCAGCATCTCATTATTTGGATCTGGTGATCTAGTGAGTTTCAGTTCTTTGCTACCCCCCCTTTTTTTTTTTTTTTTTTGAGATGGAGTCTGGCACTGTTGCCCAGGCTGGAGTGCAATGGTGGGATCTCTCCTCACTGCAACCTCTGCCTCCCAGGTTCAAACGATTCTCCTGCCTCAGCCTTCTGAGTAGCTGGGATTACAGGTGCTTGCCACCACACCTGGCAAATCTTTGTATTTTCAGTAGAGATGGGGTTTTGCCATGTTGGTCAGGCTGGTCTCGAACTCCTGACCTCGTGATCCACCCACTTTAGCCTCCCAAAGTGCTGGGATTACAGGCGTGAGCCACCGCGCCCAGCCTCGTACTTTTTTTTGAGAGGCCTGAAGGCCTTTCCTAAGGAAAAAACTCAGATAAAACAAATGTTAGGTTCAAGCCAGAAAGGTGCTTTTCTATGTTTATCCACAAAACTGTCTATGGAACTCTTGGGTCAGTTTCACTTTGAAGATTTAGCCATGTTGTTGCATGTGTTGGTTCAGCCCATTTTTTATTAAGTAATAGTATACCACAATTTTTTCATCCATTTATAGTTGGGCATTTAGATATTTTTTCCCCGAATTTTTACTACAGGTATACCTCAGAGATATTGTGGATTCAGTTCCAGACCATTATAATAAAGCAAATATGGCAATAAAGCAAGTCACACAAACTTTTTGTTTCCCAATGAATATAAAAGTTATGTTTACACTATACTGTAGTCTACTGAGTATATTAAGCCTTGAAAACAAGAAACATACCTTAATTTAAAATACTCTATTCCTACAAAATTCTGACATGGAAACATGAAATGAGCACATGCTGTTGGAAAAATGGTTCCAATAGACTTTCTTTTCACAGGGTTGCCACATACCTTCAATTTGTAAAAATCACAATATCTGTGAAGTGCAAAGAAGCTAAGAACAATAAAACAAGCTACACCTGTATTAGGAATAAAGTTGCTGGAAATATACATATACTGATATTTATGTAGTTATATGTTTTCATTTATCTTGGTCAAATGTCTAGGAGAAGGATTTTTGGGTTGTATAGTAAGTATACAATTAACCTTATAAGAAACATTGCTATAGCATTTTACATTCCTACCAGCAATATCAGTGATTTCAGGTTGTCCTGCATACTCACCGGCACTTGAATTTTCAGTGTTTTTACTGTTAGTTATTGTAGTGGTTAGTGATATTCCATTGTGTTCTCATAAAAGTTCTATGTAAGTCGTGTTCTATATATGTTCTGGATTCCAGTCCTTTATCATATATGTTTTTCAAATATTTTCTCCTAGTTAGTGACTAGTCTTTTCATTTTCTGAACAATGTCTTTTGAAGAATAGAAGTTTTTTATTTTAGTGCGGTACTATTAATCCTTTTTTCTTACATGGTTTGTGATTTGGAATTCCATTAGTGACATCTTTAAGCCAACATACCAAAAGACTTTTTTCTGTTTTTACACTGAAGATTTGGAGCTTCAGTTCTTATATTCAGGAATATGATACATTTTGAGTTATATATATTTACAGTGTAAAATAGGTGTCAGGGTTCATCCGTTTGAATATGGATAGCAACTGTTCCAGCATCATTCGTTGAAAATACTTTATCTTCACCGTTGAAATAGTTTGGCACCTAAATTAGATTTTTATCACGGTTGTAACAAAGTACCACGAACTTAAAGTAATATCCACTTATTATCTCACAATTTTGTAGGTCAGGAGTTTGACACTACGTGGCTGGATTCCTGCTCAGAGTCTCACTGTGTTAAAATTAAAATATAGGTTGTGGCTGTAGTTCTTTCTGAGCTCAGAATCCTCTTTTGAGCTCACTAATTGTGGAACAATTCATTTGCTTCTCATGCTTTCCACATGACCCCTTCCATCTTCAAGCCAACAATGGTGGATCGAGTTCTACTTACATTCAAATGCCTCTGACTCATACTTTTGTTGCATCTCTGTGACTTTCACTTCTGCTTTCTTCTTGTTTTATGGGCTCATGTTATTCCAGGATAATCTCCCTATTTTAACTACATCTGCATGGTTTCTTTTGTCACAAAAAGTAACAAAGTCATATGAACAACACTGGTGGTCAACATGATGGGGCCAAATTCTGACGACACCACCTTCATTGTAATCTAATGGACCATATATTTTAGACTCTTATTCTGGCTTTCCATTGTGTTCCCTTAATCTGTATGTCTATCTTTATACCAATACTATATTTTATTTACTATGACTTTATAGTAAGCCTTTAAATCACAAAGTATAAATCTTCTAAATTTGTTCTTCTTTTATAAGATAGGTGACTATTTTATGCTCTTTGTATTTCAGTATACAATTTAAATAACACAAATTTCTACCCAAAGAAAAATCTCTTGCACTTACTTTGTTATATTGATTCCAAAATACTTCATGTTTTCTTTTATGATGTTGTAAATGGCATTGTTATTAAAATTGTTATTGTCAGTTGACCATTGCTAGTAAAAAGAAATTCAATTCTTTTTTTATATTGACCTTATATTCTGTGACGTTGTTAAGTTCATTTATTGGTTCTAAGGGCTTTTTCATAGATTCCTTGAGAGTTGTCTACATAAACAACCATGTCATCCTTGAATGAGGGCATTCCTGTTTATTTATTTTCAATCCATATGACTTTCCTTTCTTTTTGTGTTCCTTATTTTACTAGTTAGGATTTCTAGTACAATGTTGAATATAATTGTCGACATTAAACATTCTTGCCTGTTGCAGCCTTAGGGGGAAAGAAGTCAGTCTTTCACCATAAATTATGTTAGCTATACAAATGTTTACAATTTCCTTAATCAGGTTGAGGAAGGTGTTTTCTATCCTTAGATTGCTCAGAGTTGGTGATTGTAAATGGAAGTTGAATTTTAGCAATTCTTTTTGTATTTATTTTAAGTAATGTACCAAGTAGGGCCTATCTCAGAAAGGCAACATTGTTTCAATTAAAAAATTCAATTATTCTTCTTCATTAGGTTAATGGACTTAAAAAAAAGGGATGATCTCAACACTTGCAGAAAATTGTTTTTGATAAAATTCAACCTCTTAATGATAAAAAGACTGCAAACTAGGAAGAGATAGAAATTTCTTCAACTTTTAAAAGGGTCTGTATAAAAATAAACTAAATATGCTAATATTTAGATAAGAATATTGCCCCTTTGTTTTTGAAGGAGAATACTTTAGTTTCCTTTGTATGATCTTTACCTATTTGGCTATCAGGTTAACATTGGCCTGATGTGAGTTTAGACATGCTCCTTCCTTTTTATTTCTCTAAGAGATTGTATGGAACTGGTATATCTCTTCCTTAGATATTTGGTAGAATTTACACACGAAATCATCTGTGTTTAAAGTTTTTAGCTTTTTTTTAACTATGAATTCCCCTTTTTAAATAGATATTGGACATTCCATTTATCTACTTTGTCTTCAATTAGCTGATAGTTAGTATATTTCATAGAATTTGTTCATTTCCTTTTAACTTGCCAGTATATTGTTCTAACTACCACTACCTTAGTTAGCTTATTATTTGCTGCTTTTGTTTGAGGCTCTGCGAAGGTGCCCAATTTCTGGTTAGAGGAATAAATTTTGTTATATTTTCAAAGGACCAGCTTTCCATCTCTTCGATTTTGTCTATTGATTTTCTGTTTCCTTTAATGGTAACTTCTGTTATTCTTTCATTTGCTTCCTCTTGCTTTGTGTTTAATTTGCTTTTTATAGCTTTTTAAAAATGGAAGCATAAATAATATATTTAAGACCATTCTACTTTCCTAATAATATAAGCTGTTACTACTAGACATTGCTTCTAATCACTGTTTTAGCTAAGTTTTTAAATTTTTTATAATCATATTTCCATTTATGCTAACAATATATTTTAATTTATACTGTGATTTTCTTTTATCCATTGGTTATTTAGAAATGCATATTTTAATTTCCACATATTTGGGGATTTTCCATATAGAGTTTTGTTACTGAGTTTGCAAATATTTGGGGATTTTCCTGATATTTTTTGTTAATGTCATGAGAGAATGTGTTTCTTGCAATTTTAACTGTGTTGAGATTTGTTTTATATTCCAGAATATTGTTTACTTTGGTATTCACCAAGACACATGTGGCATATGCCTTTGGAATTAATGTGTATAATACTATGGTCAGATCTATAAACATCAATAGACCAGTTGGTCAGTAATGTTTCTCAGAAGTCTTCTACATCCTAACTGATATTTTTGTCTATGTTTTCTTTAGACTACTGAGGGGGAAGTGTCTACTGCTCCCTTATAACTGTGAATTTATTTCTTCTTTTGGTTCTATCACATTTTCCTTTATGTATTTGACATTGACAATACTTGCATATAAATGTGTGGTTGTCTTCACATATTGTGTAAGAAACCTGTAAGAGAAAACTTTCAGTTCCTCTTACCTGTTCAGTTTTTTTTTTTTTTTTTACTTGGAAGTTAGGGTTTTAATAAACAAAAAATAGGGCAGTTTAGGTTCACAGCCAAACTGAGCAGAAAGCACAGAAAGTTTCTTTACACCCGCTGTCTCCACATACGCCCGTCTCCACAACTATCAAAATTCTGTAGCAGAGCCCAATCATTTTTTTATTCTCCTATGTTTTACTTTTACATATGTTATAATCCCCACAATATATTGTTAACCATTTTGCTTTGAGTTGTCAATTATCATTTAAAATTTTACTTTTAATTAAAGTAAAATTAATGTTTTAATATAAATTTTATGATCTTTAGAACATGTATAGATTTGTATGACAGCCACATAATGAGAATGTTGAACAGTTCTGTTAACATAAAAAACACAGCCCCTCGTAGGTTTCCTTTGTATCTACACCCTTTCCCCATACCACTGGGAACCACTGACATGTGTTCTCCATTCCTACAATTTTGTCTTTTCAAGAGTGTGAAATAAATAGGCCTATACAGTATGTAACCTAACAGGATTGGCTTCTATCTCAGTAAACAACTTTGAAATTCACCCTAGTTCATATATATATCTATATCTATATATATATATAGATATATATATATATATATATCTATATATATATATAGCTTGTTATATATATCTGTATAAATAGCTTGTTTTTTTTTATTTATTCACAGTTGTGAATGTGCCACAATTTATTTATTTGCTAACTGAGAACATTTGAGCTGTTTCCAATTATTGGTGATTACAAATGGAGATATTATATATTTGTGTCATGGTTTTTGCATAAGTTTTTTCATCTATAAGTTAAGTAGGTGGAGCGGAATTGCTGTGACATATGGTAAGTGTGTATTTATTTTTATAAGAAACATCCTCCAAAGTACCTGTACCCTTTTGCATTTCCACCAAAAGTTTAAGAGAGTTCTAGTCATTACACATTCTCACCAGTACACTGAATTTTCAGAATGTTTTTATTTCAGTCATTCAGAAGGGGTATCTCCTTGTGGTTTTAATTTGAATGCCCTAGTGGCTAAGGATCTTGAAATATCTTTTAATGGGCCTATTGCCTTCCACGTATCCCCTTATGTCAGATGACTATATAAGACTTTTACTCAGTTTTTAACTGGGTTGTTTGTTTTCTTACTGTGCAGTTTTGAGACCTTTTATATATTCTGGAAACCGTTCCTTTGTTTAATAAGTAATTGCCAGAGATTTTCTCTGATTCTGTTTGTCTTTCTCTGTGTCTTTTTTAGAGCAATAGTATTTACTTTTGATAAAGTTGAATTTTTTTAATGCATCATTGCTAAGAACTCTTTGCCTAAGCCCAAGTGAAAAAAAGTCTTTCTTTTGATTTTTTAAAATAAAAGCTTATTTTTTCCATTTTACTTTCAATTTTATGATCTATTTTTAGTTAATTTTAGTGTAATTTGTGGGGTTAAGATTTAAGGTTCATTTTGGGTTTTTTCCTCTTGGAGAACCAATTGTTTCAATTCCATTTAAAGAGAGTCTTTAACCTTAGTTAAAGAGACTATGCTTTTTATATTGAATAGGCATTGCATCTTTGTAAAAAATCAATTGATAATGATTTTTATTAATTTATTTCTAATTGAACAATGTAATATAACATGATATTGTTCTATTAAATGTTTATATTCAAAACTACGTTGTTTTGATTACTTGTAGTTTTCTTCAAATAGGCCATACATTCCTGTTTCTTGGTTTGCCTTATGATTTTTTTTATGAAACCTAGAAATTTGAATGTTATAATATGGTAGCTCTGGACATCAGAAATCACCCAAAAGAGAGACTATTATTTAGTCTTCTCTGCTACGTGGTTCTTGTGCGTGTACCTGCATCCTGAGCCATTAGGTGGAAGGATCACAAGAAAAACAGTCAGGGGATGGGGAAATTTTGCCCCAGGTGTTTAGGTCCACAGTTTCCCTGAAGTGCATGCTTCTCTCTTTCTGATTTGTAGGTGCCTGTGTGTCCCTGATGCAGCATCTGTTGCTGTCACCATTGCCATCTCACAGGATTGCCTAAGGGCTGAGATATGAGTGAAGAGGGAAAAAGAAAAAGAAACCCAGTAGACTTGCTAATCTCTCTGAGAATTAGAAATCCACTTTCCTACTTCTAGATTAAGAACTAGAGGAATCTCCTGGGACTTTCACTATCCATTCTAACGCCTACTTCTGGGTTTTTGGTTCCTTTGAGTCCTGGCTGAAAGATTTGGGAGGAGAAAAGTGTTAAATTCTCTGCCAGATCAGTAGTGCTTCAAATTCTGTTTTTACCCCCCGGTACCCATGCTACAGTTTACATTTCAGAGTCTTTAAAAAGCTGGTCCATGGATTCATTTTAGGTGTTATATCTGCATTCAATTACAGAAATCTGGGGAGTGTGATTTCTCAATCTTATCCAAAATTTGAATAGATCAATCTGTTATCTTTTAAAGTGATTAAAAATAATCACTGGCTCCATTCAAAAATATATTTTTAATTGACAAGTAAAATTGTATATATTTATGGTGTACAACATGATATTTTGATATATAAGTATATACATAGTGGAATGGCTAAATCAAAATATTTAAAGTATGCATTACCTCACATACATTTCTTTTGTGGTGAGAACACTTGATATCTACTCCCTTAGCAATTTCCAAGTATACGTTATTAACTACAGTTACCATGACATATACTAGTTCTCTAGAATGTATTCTTCCTGTCTAAGTAAACTTTTGTGTCTTCTAACCAATATATCTTCAATACTCCTGCTCCGCAGTTTTCTCTAACCACCATTTTACTCTCTGTTTTTAAGATTTTGACGTTTTTAGATTCCATATATAAGTGAGACTATATGGCATTTTCCTCTCTGTGCTTGGCTGATTTCACTGGATATAATGTCCTCCAGATTCATCCATGTTGCTGCAACATTTTATAAAACTGAAGAGTATTGCATTGTGTGTATATACCACATTTTCTTTATCCACTCGTCCATTGATGGACATAGGTTGATACCTTATCTTGGCTATTGTGAATAATGCTCTAATGAACATGAGAGTACAGTTATTATTTAATCATATTGATTTTGATTTCTTTGGATCTAAACCACATGTGGTTGACCCTCCTGTATCCATGGGTTCCACATCCACAGATTCCAACTGTGGATGAAAAATATTTTTTTAAAGAAATAACAATTAAAAACACAAATATTTAAAATAATATAGCATAACAAGTGTTTACATAGCAGTTGCATTGTATTAGATATTATAAGTAATCCAGAGATCATTCTAAGTATACAGGAGGATGTACATAAGTTATGTACAAATACTATACTATTTTATATAAGGGAGTTGAGCATCATGGATTTGGGTAATTGTTGGAGGTCCTAGAACCAACCCCTGCAGATAACAAGTAACAACTTCAGTGGGATTGCTGGATCGTATGAGAGCTCCATATTGATTATTTTAGGACTTATAATACTGTTTTTCATGATGGCTGTACTAGTTTACATTCCCACAAACATTTTACAAGAGTTTCCTTTTCTCCACATTCTTGCTGATACTTATCATTTGTGTTTTTGATAATATCCATTTGAACAGGTGTGAGATGATATTTCATTGTGTGATGATTAATAATGTTTAATATTTTTTCATACAATTCACCAGTTAGGGTTTTTTTGTGAGAAATGTCCATTTAGGTCTTTCTTCCATTTTTTTCATTGAGTTATTTGTGTTTTTTACTATTGAGTTGTTTGAGTCCCTTATATATTTTGAATATTTACCACTTATCAGATCTATGGCTTGCAAATATTTTCTTCAATTCCATAGGCTGTCTATTCACTTAATGTTTTTCTTTGCTGTAGAGAAGTTTTTAGTTTGAAGTGATCTTGTTTGTCAATATTTGCTATTGTAGCCAATGATTTGAGATCATATCCAAAAAAATCATTGCCCAGAACCATGTCATGGAGCTTTTCCCTTATATCTTCTTTTAGTAGTGTTTTAGTTTCAGGTCTTACATTTCAGTCTTCAATTCATTTTGGGTTAATTTTTGTATATGGTATGAGCTAGTAGTCTAATTTTATTCTTCTGTATCTGGATATCCCATTTTCCCAGCACCATTTACTGAGGAGACATTTTTTGGCATCTTTGTTGAAAATCAATCGGCCAGGCATTATTTCTGAGCTTTCTATTTTCTTCCATTAGTTTGTGTGTCTGTTTTTATGACAGCACTATAGTATTTCTATAATTAGAGCTTTGTAGTACATTTTGAAGTCAGGTAGTATGATGCCTCCAGCTTTGTTCTTTCTACTAAAAATTGCTCTAGTTATTCAGAGTTTTATTACTTACATATAAACGTTAGGATTGTTTTTTCTATTTCTGTGGAGAATGTTGTTAGAATTTTGATAGGGATTTCACTGAATCTTTAGATTGCTATGGGTACTATGGACATTTGCAGTACGTCCCAATCCATGAGCATGGTTTTTTTTTTATTTATGTGTATCTTTAGTTTGTTCAATTAATGTTTCATAATTTTCAATATACAATTTTTTTACCTCCTTGCTTAAATTTATTCCTAATTAATTCAGGTTTTGTAGCAATTGTAAATGAAATTACTTGATTTCTTAGATAGTTTTTTGTTAGTGTATAGTCTCTAATATTTGTATGTTTTGAATGTGTGTGGTTTTTTAAATTTATTTTTTATTTTTTAGACAGGGTCTCACTTTGTCACTTAGGCTGGAGTGCAAGGGCACGATCTTGGCTCACTGCAGCCTTGACCTTATCTCAAGCTATCCTCCCACTTCAGTCCCCCAAGTAGCTGAGACTACAGGCATGCACCACCACACCTGGCTAATTTTTTGTAATTTTTTTGCTAGGAACAGAGTTTCACTATGTTGCCCAAGCTGGTCTTGAACTCCTAAGCTCAAGTAATCCACCTGCCTCAGCCTCCCGAAGTGCTAGAATTACAGGTATGAGCCACTACACCTTGCCTGTATCTTATTTTGTATGTTGATTTTGTATCCTGCAACTTTACTGAATCAGTGTTAAGCTTTTGGAGAGAAGTCTTTAGAAGATCCTGCTGCTTGCAGAGACAATTTAACTTCTTCCTTTCTTTTTTGGATGCTTTTTATTTCTTTCTCTTGTGTAATTTCTCTGGCTGAGACTTACAGTCCGATGTTGAAAAGAAGTGGTGAGAGTGAACATCCTTGTCTGGTTCCTGATCAGAAAGGAAAAGCTCTCAACTTTTCATTGTTGAATCTAATGTTAGTTGTGGGTTTGTGGGTCTTTATTGTGCTGAGGTACATTCTTTGTATACCTAGTATGTTGACAGTTTTATCATAACAGCATGTTGAATATTGTCAAATGACCTTTCTGCATCTATTACAATGATTATATGGTTATAATCCTTTATTCTGTTAATGTGGCATATCAGATTTATTGATTTGTGTCTGTTCCATCATCTTTGCATCCCTGGAATAAATTTCACTTGATTATGGTGGGTTATCTTTTTAATATTCTGTTGTATTAATTTTGCTAGTATTTTGTTGAGAATTTTTGCATTTATAATCATGAGGGATATTGATCTATAAATTTTTTTTCTAGTAATGTTCTTATCTCATTTTGGTATAAGAGTAATTCTAGCCTTGTAAAATGATTTGAAACTATTTTCTTTCTTTTAATTTTTTTTGGAAGAGTTTGAGAAGAATAGTATTCTTTACTCCTTAAATGTTTGATAGACTTGAGCAGTGGAGTCAAGTCCTGGTCTTTTCTTTGAAGGTAGACTTATTATTACTGATTCAATGTCTTTATTCATCATTGGTCTGTTCAGATTTTCTATTTCTTCATGATTGAGTCTTAGTAGGTTGTATGTGTCTAGAAATTTATCCATTTCTTTTAGATTATTTAATCTGTAGGCATATAATAGTTCATAGTAGTCTCTCATGGCACTGTATTTCTGTGGGACCAGTTGTAATGTCTCTTCTTTCATTTCTGATTTTATTTAAGTCTTCTCCTTTTTTCTTAATCTAGCTAAAATTTTTTAATTTTATTCCTTTTCAAAAAAAACAACATTTAGTTGTATTGATTTTTCTTTATTCCTAGTCTGTATTTCATTTATTTTTGCTCTTATCCTCCTATCCTTCTACTAACTTCTTGTTTGGTTTGTTCTTTTTCTAGTTATCTGTGGTATAACAATAGGTTGATTTTTTGAGATCTCTGTCTCTCTCTCTAATGTTGGTGTTTATTGCAAAAAACTTCCACTTAAAACTGCTTTTGCCGCATCCCATTAGTTCTGGTATGTTGTGTGTTCATTTTCTTTCATCTCGAGGTATTTTTAAATTTCCCTTTCAATTTCTTCTTAGACCCACTGATTGTTTAGGAACACGTTGTTTAGTTCCCATATATTTGTGAATTTTCTAAAATTCCTCATGTTATTGATTTCTAGTTTCATATCATTGTGGTTGGAAGAGATATTTGATATGATTTCAATCTTCTTAAATTTCTTAACACTTTTTTTGTGGCCTAACATATGATCTATCTTGGAGAATTTTCTGTGTAGGCATGAGAAAGTATATATTCTGCTGTTGGATGGAATGTTCTGTATATGCCTATTGGGTCCATTTAGTCTAAAGTATAATTCAAATTCAATGTTTTCTTATTGATTTTCTGTCTAGATGATCTGTCCACTATTTAAGGTGGAGTAGTGATGTCCCCTATTAGTATTTTGTTGCAATCTCTCTCTCTCTTCAGATCTATTAATATTTGCTTTATACATTTAGGTGCTCTAATTTGGAATGCATATACACATAATTCTTATATTCTTTTTGTGAATTAACTCCTTTGGCATTGTATAATGACCTTTATCTTGTTTTACAGTTTTAGACTTAATGTCTGTTTTATCTCATGTAAGTATAGCTACTCCTACTCTCTTTTGGTTTCCATTTGCCTGGAATACCTTTTTCCATTCTTTCACTTTCAATCTTTCATTGTCTTTAAGGGGGAGTGAGTCTTTTATATGCAGCACATATTTTTTTTTTTTCCATTGAGCCACTCTATGTCCTTTGCTTTGTTTCTTTTTTTTTTTTTTTTTTTTTTTAGTTTTTTTTTTGTTGTTGTTGTTGTTGTTGGTTTGATTTTTGGAGAAGCATTTTGTTTTTTATTTTATGTTTTAAATTTAATTTAACTTTTTATTTCCGTAGGTTATTGGGGAACATGTGGTGTTTAGTTACATGAGTAAGTTCTCTGGTGGTGATTTGTGAGATTTTGGTGCACCCATCATACTAGAAATATACACTACACTTTACTTGTATCTTTTATCCCTCACCCCCTTCCCACTCTTTCTTCCTGAGTCCCTAAAATATATTGTAATTCTTATGCCTTTGCATCCTCATAGCTTAGCTGACACTTATGAGTGAGAACATACAATGTTTGTTTTTCCATTCCTTAGATACTTCACTTAGAATAATAGTCTCCAATCTCATCCAGGTCACTGTGAATGCAATCAATTCATTCCTTTTTATGGCTGACTAGAATTCCATCATATATATAGTCTCAAGTAACTAAGTGTGTATGAAATACCTTACATTTATAGAAAATGTATTGTGGGATATATATATATATATATATATATATATATATATATATATAATCGAACATTGTTTTTAGATACAAAGAAAATCTGAAATTTGTTTTATATATTGTTTTATATATATACACACATGTGTGTGTGTGTGTGTGTGTGTATGTGTGTATGTATCTATATATCTCACAGTTTCTTTATCCTCTCATTGATTGGTGGGCATTTGGGTTGGTCACACATTTTTGCAATTGCTGATTGTGCTGCTATAAACATGTTTGTGCAACTATCTTATTCATAAAATTACTTCTTTTCCTCTGGGTAGATACTCAGTAGTGGGACTGCTGGATCAAACAGTAGTTCTACTTTTAGTTCTTTAAGGAATCGCCACACTTCTTTCTATAGTGGTTGTGCTAGTGTACATTCCCACCAGCAGTGTAGAAATGTTCTTTGTTCACTGCATCCATGCCAACATCTACTATTTTTTGATTTTTTGAACTATGGCCATTCTTGCAGGAGTAAGGTGATAACACATTGTAGTTCTGATTTTCATTTCCCTGATAATTAGCAATGTTGAGCAATTTTTCATATGTTTGTTGGCCATTTGTATATCTTCTTTTGAGAACTGTCTAGTCATGTCCTTTCAACACTTTTTTGATGGGATTGTTTCTTTCTTGTTGATTTGTTTGCATTCATTGTAGATTCTGGAGTCCTTTGTCAGATGTATAGACTGAGAAGATTTTTTCCTACTCTGTGGATTTTCTGTTTATTCTGCTGACTTTTCCTTTTGCTGTTCAAATGCTCTTTAGTTTAATTACATCCCAGCTATTTATCTTTGTTTTCATTGCATTTACTTTTGGGTTATTGGTCATGAAATTCTTGCCTAAGCAAATGTCTAGAGGGGTTTTTCCAAAGTTATCTTCTAGAATTTGTAGAGTTTCGGGTCTTAGATTTAAGTCCTTAATCCATCTTGAGTTGATTTTTGTATGAGGTGAGATATGGGAATCCAGTTTCATTCTTCTACATATGGTTAGTTGATTATCCCAGCACTATTTGTTGAAAAGGGTGACTTTCACCACTTTATGTATCTGTTTGCTTAGTCAAAGATCAGTTGGCTGTAAGGTTTTGGGTTTATTTCTGGGTTCTCTATTCTGTTTCATTGGTCTTTGTGCCTATATTTATACCAATATCATGCTGTTTTGGTGACTATGGCCTTATAATATAGTTTGAAATCAGGTAATGTGAAGTCTCCAGATTTGTCCTTTTTGCTTAGTCTCGCTTTGGCTGTGCAAAGTTTCTGTATACAAAATTAGCATACACAAATCAGTAGCTCTTCTATATACCAACAGCAACCAAGCTGAAAATCAAATCAAGAACTCAACCCTTTTTACAAAAGCTGCAAACAACAACAACAACAACAACAACAACAAAAACTTAGGAATATACCTAACCAAAGAGATGAAAGAACTCTACGAGGAAAACTAAAAAACACTGATGAAAGAAATAATAGATGACACAAACAAATGGAAACATATCCCATGCTCATGGATGGGTAGAATCAATATTGTGAAAATGATCATACTGCCAAAAGTAATCTACAAATTCAATGCAATTGCCATCAAAATATCATCATCATTCTTCACAGAATTAGAAAAACAAGTCTATGTCTTTTGATTGGAGAGTTTCACCTATTTATCAAGAGGTAAGGACTTGCTACTGCCATTTTGTTACTTGTTTTCTGGTTATTTTGTAGATATTTTGTTCCTTCCTTACTATATGGATGTCTTCTTTTGTGATTAGATAATTCCTTCTGGTGTGCTTTGATCCATGACTTTTTTTTTTTTTTTTTTTTTTTTTAAAGACGGAGTTCTGCTCTTGTTGTCCAGGCTGGACTGCAATGGCACAATCTTGACTCATCGCAACCTCTGCCTCCCAGGTTCAAGTGATACTTCTGCCTCAGCCTCCCGAGTAGCTGGTATTACAAACATGTGCTACCACGCCTGGCTAATTTTGTATTTTTAGTAGAAATGGATTTTCTCCAGGCTGGTCTTGAACTCCTGACCTCAAGTCATCTGTCCGCCTTGGCCTCCCAAAGTGCTGGGGATTACACACGTGAACCACCACACCTGGCTGATTCATTACCTTTTATCTTTTGTATACCTACAGGCTTTTGCTTTGTGTTACTGCAGGGCTTACATAAAACATCTTATAGTTACAACCTCAAGATTATTTTTTAACATTATAGCTTAAGAAGCTTGATTATGATGCTCTTTGACTTGCTTCGTTTGTTTGATGTTTTCTTTGTTATACAATTTGGGATTCTCTAATTTTTTAATCTGTGGTTTTTCTTGTCTCACTATTTTGAAAGATTTTTAGCCATTTTCCTTTTGTATCTTTGATTGATTCTCTTTTCTTTCTGAAATTTCAATTACATGTATGTTAAACCATTATCTATCTTTCCACAGCTCTTGGGCCAGTTTAATTTCTCAATCTTTATCTTTCTGCATTTTGGTAGAAATAATTTTTATTAAACTACATTATTTCAGGGGAAATATATTTCTAGGAATCCTTTAAAGTAGAAGCCATGAAGGAAGGATCACTCACTGAGTTTTCATTTTGGAGGAGTACCACACCTACAAAATCAATGTATCAAAACCATGAAGAGGTAAATAAATGCCTCTCTATATCTCTACTCAACCTCCAATATTTTGATAGAAACTTTTAATGACTGAATCCAACTGAAGTCAGCTGGCAAGGGAGCCCAAATGATGTATGTTAGGAGTCATCTTCCAGGAATAGAAAAATATGTAGAGAGAGGTAGGAAATGAGTGGAGGAGAGAATAGATTTGCCATTCTTGTCAATTTGAAAATGTAAAATAATTTATCAGCATAGTTTAATTTGTATTACTCTTATGCAGGAGGTTGTCATGTTTATGGGCCATGTTTACTTACTTGAGATATTTTCAGATTTTCTTTGTATCTAAGAACAATGTTTGATTTTATATATATATATATATATATATATATATATATATATATATAATTCCACAATTCATTTTCTATAAATGTAAGATATTCCATACACACTTACTTAAGACATTTTCAGATTTTCTTTACAGCTAAAAACAATGTTCTATTTTAATTTATATATATGTACGTTTTATAAATATAAGATTTTCCATATACATACACATATAAACAATTTCCTATGGTTGTATAACAAACATGGTGGGTTAATGAAAAAGAAATGTATTCTTTCATGACTGCTAGCTATCCTTGGTACTCCATGGCTGATAGCTCCACCACTCCAATCTCCACCTCCCTCTTCATATTACTTCTTCCTCTGTGTGTGGGTGTCTCCTTTTCTGTCTGTCTCAAATATTCCTTTGCCTTTCTCTTTTAAGAACACTGGTCATTAAATTTAGGACCCATATGGATAATCTGAGATGACCTCCTCATCTCAAGATTCTTAACTTATTTATATCTGCAAAGACATTTTTCAAACAAGATAATGCTCACAAGTTCCAGAGATTTGATATGAAATCTGAAGCCATGGTTTTGGAGCCATGTTTCACCATATCACATATGTTATATATTAGAGGACTTCAAAACTCCATGGAAAAAAATGAATTAAAAGACAAAACTTAAAAGAAATATAAACTGTTGCTCAGCATAAACTCCATCAAGGTCAAGACACTTTTGTAAGAAATGATAATAGTCATTTAGTTCCTCCCTAGAAACCTGAACATCCTGGCAAGTTTACCATGTCAATGAAGTCCTTTTTACATTATTAACTGAAGAAAAATGGGTGCCCTTTATAGTTTTTTCTAAGATTAAGAAAGAAAAATAAATCAAAAGGAACCAAAATGGGACTGTGAGGTGGATGTCTAATGATTTCCCATCAAAACTCACATAACTTTGCCCTTGGTTGGTGAGAGGAATGAGCAGAAGCATTGTTGTGGTGGGGAGGGACTTTCTGGTGAAGGTTTACAAGGCGTTTTTCTGCTAAAGCTTTGGCTAAATTTCTTAAAACACTGTCATAATAAGCAGATGTTATTGTTCTTTGGCTCTCTAAAGAATCAACAATGCTTGAGTATCCCAAAAAACTTTTGCCATGACCTTTGCTCTAGACCAGTCTGTTTTTGCTTTGACTGGACCACTTTTACTTCTTGGTAGTCATTGCAGAATCATACTGGTAAAATCATGTTTAATTTCTTATTAATTCTTCAAAAAAAAGTTTCAGGATCTTGATCTTAACCTGTTTAAAATTTCCACTGAAAGCTTTGCTCTTGTCTGCAACTGATTTGAGCACAATGGTTTTGGCACCCATCGAGCAGAAAGTTAGTTCAACTTTAATTTTTTAGTGAAAATTATGTAAGTTGAATCCATATATTTACAGTTTGGCTATTGTTTCAGTTGTTAATTATTGATCATCTTCAATTTGGGCACAAAGAATGTTAATTATTCTTCTCTTAAATTGATGTGGATGGTCTGCTAGTGTGGGCTTTATCTTCAACATCATCCCTCCCTTTATAACATGAGTTCTCCATTTGTAAACTGCTGAGCTCTTTGGTGCCCTGTTCCCACAAATTTTACATAAAGCATCAATGATTTTAACATTCTTCCACTCAAGTTTCTTTCACTATAAATTTTATGTTTGTTCTTGCTTCAATTTCAGCAGAGTTCATATTGCTTCAATAGGGGCTCTTTTCAAATCTGTGTCTTTTCCTTCTTAGTGCCTCAAAATAGATCCTGCTCAGAAATGTTAAAACTAGTTAGTGCAAGTTAATTTTGGTGTGAACCATTTTTGAAATCCATGCAAAGTTTTTTCATGATGTGTATTTTCCATGAATTTTTTGAATCTCCTGTATAACTCAAGTAAGTCTATCTTATTAATTATGCTGTTCTGTTATTCCTACCTATATTTCTGTCCACTTGATGTGTCATGGCATATGATAGGTGAATTAAAATGCCCTAATTTAATGTTTCTATTTATCCTCAAGTCTTCTATAATTTCAGCTTTATTCATATTTTTGCTAAATTATTTGTTGCATAAAAATGTATGATTATTATATCTTCATGTGAATTCTACTTTTAAATTTTTATAAAACACCCTCCTTGTGATTTTTATGTTGAATTCCATTTTCTAATAATGTGACTGACCCGTGTTTGATTTTAGTTAAATTTGTTTGGTTTATCATTTTTCAACCTTTACTTTTCAATTGTTTTAAATTATTTATTTTGTTTTAGATGTCTTTTTTAACATGTAGCATGTAGTTTTATACTTTGACCAACATAAAATGTATTTAATATGCTTTTAGTTATATAAATTTATTTATGTGACAGGTACATTTGATCATAATTATTATATTTTATCATGTTTTCTCTTATTTTTAAGAGTATCCAACACTCCTTACACAACTATATTTCTTTTAAAACTCTCCTGTCTCTTGCTCTATTTGCTGCTGTAAATGGATTCCAAAACAACTTTTAATTGACACTCCCCCACATTGCCTCAGTTCATCTCTCATTCTGCACCAGCTGCCTGTTGTCCCAAAGTTTCAATGCTAATTCCACTATGGCACCCTCCTGGAAACTTATGCATAAGAAATCTGGAACCATTTGGTTTTAGTTGACTTTTTAAAAATGCTTTTTAGAGTCACAGTTGTATTATTAAACATAATTATGCCTGATACTTTATTTGTCCATTTTACCTCATATCTTTTTATGCAAATATTAAAGATAAGGAAATTATTATAAATATTCCACCTCCTACCTTCTTTACCATTTTCCACATATTGAGTTTAAATCAAATGTTACATCGCAAGTTAAATTTTAATGTCACTATATTCTGTTTTGTGTCCATGATCTTTTTTTTTTTTTTTTTTGAGATAGAGTCTCCCAGGCTGTGGTGCAGTGATGCAGTCTCAGCTCACTGCTACCACTGCCTCTCGGATTCAAGCGATTCTCCTGCCCCAGGCTCCCGAGTAGCTGGGACTACAGGTGCATGCCACCACATCTGGTTAATTAATTTTTTTGTAGAGATGGGGTTTCACCATGTTGGACAGGCTGGTCTCAAACTCCTGACCTCAGCTGGGATTACAGGTGTGAGCCACCACACACAGCCTTCCCTTTTGTTTTAATCTTCCTTCTACATTTAAGTAGATTCAGTACTCTCTACCAAGCCTTAACCTGTAGTTTTTAAATCAACTTCTGTTTGGCTGATGGTTGTCCTCCAACAGATTCCCAAAAGGGGATCATGAAGCCTACATTTTCAAAGTTTCTGGATATTTACAACTCCATACAGCATTTATATTTGCATCACAATTTCATTTTATTATTAAATGCTTTGTTCACTGTTTCCTTATGGATTGTGTAGATGTTGCTTTAATAAATTTCTGTGAGAGTCTATATATATATTTTTTTCTTCTAACTGACTTACTCTTTTTATCTAAATGCCCAAATAATTTATTTTAAAATTTTGATACCCAGAACTTTTCTCTACAAAAAGGATTTTTTTTTTTGTTTTGTTTTAAGGACTCTGTTCTTCAATTTTCTCTTTAAAGATTAGTCCATGCTTGCCGGGCACGTTGGCTCACGCCTGTAATCCCAGCACTTTGGGAGACAGAGGCAAGCGAATCACGAGGTCAGGAGATCAAGACCATCCTGGCCAACATGATGAAACCCCATCTCAACTAAAAACACAAAAAAAATTAGCTGGGCGTAGTGGTGCATGCCTGTAGTCCCAGCTAGTTGGGAGGCTGAGGCAGGAGAATCACTTGAACCTGGGAGGTGGAGGTAGCAGTGAGCCAAGATCGTGCCACTGCACTCCACCATGGTCACAGAGCTAGACTCTCTCTCAAAAAAAAAAAAAAAAAATCACTCCATGCTTTTCTGTGTAGTCTAATTATGCGTACACTACATCTCTTCTGTTAACTGTTTCTATTATTGTCTCTAATTTAGTTAAATTTTGTATTCATTTCTATTCTCTGTGACCCTAAATTTGTATTTTACAGTGATTTTTCTTTCATGTGTTCCTTTCGTTATCTTCCTTTTTTTGGACTCAGAAAATGATACTCCAAAGTTTAGGCCTCAGAAGCAGCCTCCGAAGCAAATCTCTGTCTGATCTTCTCCTGTCCTGACAGAGAAACCACAGTCCCTTTTCCCCAAGGCAGATGGTTGAAAGTAGAACCCATTTTCCCCGAAGCCATCCATAAAACCTAAAAATATTACTCTAAGCTTTGCCCCTTTCTGTGTAAGAACTGGCCATAAAAAGTTTCCTGACCTACCTAGTTTGATGATGGGTCGCAAGTCCCTCACTCCCTAGTGTCCTGCCCCATATCTGGGAGAAGGAGTGCTGCAGAGAGAGGCCGAAAGGAATCTGAACGAACGGGCCTTGCAGAGTTTCCCCCTTCAGTCTATTCCCATTAAGTCATACTCTTTTCTCCAGTCACATTTCTAGGTGTTTGTCCATTCTTCATCAAACCTCAGCATACAAATAGACAGTTTTTCTGGAGTCTTTGAGTCTTCATTCTGAAGGCTCTCATGTCATATAAAACTCTGATTAAATAATTGTGTTATGCCTTTCCCTTGTTAGCTTTCTTTTGTTATGTGGGTGTTGACCATGATCTTTGTGATAAGTGAGGAAAGGTATAACCCCTTTTCACCCCTACATATATGGATTTTTAAAATTTTTCCCACCACATATTTTCTGACCTCTTCCAGATGGCATTTCATCTCCACCTATTATCTCACTATTTCTTCTTTGAGCTTTTGTAATTTTTATTTATGCTTTTGTTTCATAGAGGCAGATGATTCATTAAAGGTTTTTGTTTTTTCTTTGTTTAAGTTCATTGAAAAATGTTAGTTCACAATTTTCTTCTTTGTGACAACATTTTTCTGGTATTTTTCTTCTGTTATCTAGTTTCACTATGTATTTGAATATGTTCTGTGCTGTTATATTTTTGATTCTTCATCTTCGAAGGAGAAAAGTTATTTCTGGACTACCTATTTATAGGAGTCTCTGGGGAGAGGTCGATGGCTGTGTTCCAGGCTGGTAGCAATTTTCCATAAGATTCAGGATGTGGTGTGTGAATTCTTTAAACTTTTCCATCATCCCATTCAATAGAAATACAAGGTTTAGAACTGTCCACAGGAAAAAGACTCCTTTTCCCCCATGTAACGAAAATCAGCATCTTCCAGAAAACATGGCTAACTATGTTGGAGTCCCAGTACATTGCAGCCACCCTTTCTTATCAAAATAAAATGGGTCCAGAGCAGCTCTCCCTAATACCAGCAATTTCACATATTTTCTTCTGTGGCAAATAAAACATTTTAGATCAGTATAGTAGAGTACTTTACTCACGTTGGAAAGTATACGTTTTCTATCTTCCTGAGCTTCAAAGCAGAGTTGTCGTCTTCTCACTTATTTGCATACCTTGTCTCCCACATTGTGCGCCACCCTTTTGCCCATTTCATAGCTGAGGGTTTCAGCTAGATTATAATTTGTCCAATAATGGAGTTTTCGTATTTGTATTCTGTTCTCCTAATCGCTTGTGGATGATTTAAAAGATGAATTAGGGGACATAAAAAATATATGTGGTGATCTTCAAACCTTGTGTAAGGGCTGTTATTTTACCACAGGTACAGGGGCTGGAGTTGGGGAGGGAGACGCATTCCTTATCTTGTGCAAGTAAGGAATTATATCTAAGCTCCAAGGTCAAAAGTATACATATTTATGTGTTTACCAAAATTCAAGCTAACAAGAATTTGTCTAGGTCAATCACCTCCTTAAGATATTCACCAGAGTTTGAACCTACATGGAGTAGGAGGCCCAACGATTTAAGCAGGAAGAAATGAAGATCTCAAAAAGTGTAAATACGTAGTAAAATTCAAAACAATAATGATGATTTAAAAGAAGTGCACTTTTAAACCTGTGTATAAGGTGTATAAGTCTCTTGTGAGACTTATACACAGAATAAAATATATGACAACAATAGCACAAAGGGGAAGTAAGAATAAATGAAATTATACTGTTGCAAAGATTTTACAATCATCATAGCAGTAGGAAAAGCACTAATGTAAGATGAATATCAAAAGGCAAAGATACAAACTATCCTATTTAGTTGAAATAATGAAAGAATCATTATATATGGCGTCCTTCTGCACGCTGTGACAGGCAGCATCCAGGCAGCAGCTGCAGTCAAAGTCAGAGCAGGGGAGACCAGCTGCAGGCATGGCGTTGTGTCCTTCTGGGGAAGAGAAAGGGGTCGTCTGGAGCCAGCAGTTTCCAACTTCCTGGAGGTCATTTGGAGTTCGGTGAGAGCTGGGAAGAATGCAGTCAAAAGGAAACCTGGAAAGAAGCAGCTCTTCACCTGAAAAATGTTTGCTTTGCCTCAGTTGAGAATTCTTTCGTTGAGAAAGAGAATTATCATGTTACCATATTAACCGAAGGAGAGGTGGACGTGACTTATGATTCAGAACCACAGAATGTGGAGCCTGAAAAAAATGAAAGTTGGGACTGGGTTGCTTGGGAAGAATTTCCTCTACTAGATCAGCTTTTCTGGTCTCAAGGCCATGGTCCATTGAAAGAAGATTTGAACCACATGGTTGGATACAAAGGAAATCATTTCTGGTGACCAAGATTTATTGATTTTTTTTCAAAAAGGACAAAAATAAGGGCTGCTTAGGGAATGAAAAATATCTGCATTTCAGAACAACTCTATTTTATCGAAAAAGTTCTTGTGATTGCCAGTTTATTTGCAGTGTCTTCATATGCTCAGCCAGTACTTGGGAACATTTTTCTGAAATACATCACTGAATTGTATTTCAGATACAGAGTATATGATAAATAGTGATATTATGGTTAATCCACTTTCCACTTTTATCTATGATATTTACTGTGCAGTTTGTCATTACCAGCTTGCATGGAGTAGGATGCAATCAAATTTGCCTGAGTGTTTCAGTTCAAATAGAGATCCTAATTCAAATAGTGTAATTCAGATTTAGACAATATGCTTCTAGGAAAAATATGTCACATTTGTTGACTTACCCCTTTTATTTTAAAAAAAAAAAGGTGATATATTGTGACCATCTTTGCAACTAGACAGACGAGAACAGGCCTTTAGGGTATATTTCCTTGGTTTTGAATTGAGAATCTAACCTAAGAGAAGTGAGACAAGCCATCTAAGATCCATATCCTGTCATTAACAGGCTGTGAGATTTTGGGTTTCTCACTCTCTCTGAGATTCAGTGTCCTTATATGTAAGATAAGGAGATTAGACTAGAGCAGTGGGTCTCAAAGTGTGGTCTGGGGGGTCCTCAAGAGCCTTTTAAGGGAATTCAAAGTCAAAGCTATTTTTATAATACTAAGATGTCATTTATCTTTTTCACTCTCATTCTTTCATAAGCGTACAGAGGAGACTTTTAGAGGCTACCTAAGGTGTGATATTGTAAAAGTCCTAATGTAAAAGCAGATATGAGAGCCCAGCTTTCTTCTATTATGTCAGATATTAAAGAGATTTGTAAAAATGTAAAGCAGTGCCATTCTTGTCACTAATGATATTTTTACTTTAGAAAAAGAGTAAAGTATTTATGTTACTATGTATTATTTGTAAATAGTTAATAGAATTTAAAAATAAATCATTATATACATATATGTAATATTAACAAAAAGAGATAAAAGGATAATATACAGTCTTATCTAATACTAACTATATAACAAACATTAAAAACTATTTTTTTATATTTTTAAAGTATCTAAATAGTCCCAAGGAATAGGTAGGCCCACAGAATGATAAAGAGAGAGAGAATAATATAATCTAGTTAAATAGTTTTGGCAAATTTTTAATGAAGTATTGAAAAAAAAATCAAAGTAAAATTTAAAAAAAAAATAAAGAGTTGAGATCAGACAATAGTCTCCCAAAAAGATTTAGCCAAGGTGTTCTGGAGTTTTGGCATCACTGCACCCCATTTTGAGGCTTCCTCTTGGCAGGCCAGGTATATCATTCCAGTGGCTCCAGGGGCAAGGGTAGCAGGTGAGAGGGAAAGTCGACTCTTGTCCACACTAGAACAAAGGCGACAATTCCCAGTAGAAATGACACCTGCCCCTGAGAAGTAATTGGAATGACAGAAATAATCAGAGATGGAATTTCAGAGAAGATATAGTGACTTGGCTATCCTTGGAAGATTGTTAAAATACTGTAGCTTTTTAAACCATTATACACTAGAGCTGAACCTAATGAGAAAGCCATGCAGGTGACTTCCAAGTGGTCATTACTGACTCACAAAATTTCACTTTGATCACTGCTTTTATTTTTTAATTTTAATTATTCATTTCTGCAATTGCAGCTTCCAGAGTTCATCAGAGAACCAAAATTTATAACTGTAATGTAGCCACGTTTAGATCCATTGAAGATTAAGTGACCCCAGCACTATAGAACTGAACAGTTCTATAGTGTTCAGTTGCTAAGTGCTCCACTAACAAATGATGCAGTAAAGCAGCTCAGGGCCAAACATGACCACACCTCAGACCACTGAGGCCTGGACTGGCTAGATAGCACAAATTATATGTCATTGTCATCCAAACTTCAAGTGTGCACAATCTTCCTTTTTCTAGCAGAACTACTTGGAAATGTTAGAAATATGGAAGAATAAAAGGGCAGATGTTTTCAGTCCTTTGGTTATTAAATGCATATGAGCACACCTACTTTTTATCTTTGTTCACCGTTCTAACGTGAAGAAAGGCAGGAAGCATCAGCTTGATTGTTGTGAATTGTCTTTAAAAAGCTATGGTACCTCGCCGGGCGCGGTGGCTCAAGCCTGTAATCCCAGCACTTTGAGAGGCCGAGACGGGCGGATCACGAGGTCAGGAAATCGAGACCATCCTGGCTAACACGATGAAACCCCGTCTCTACGAAAAAAATACAAAAAACTAGCCGGGCGAGGTGGTGGGCGCCTGTAGTCCCAGCTACTCGGGAGGCTGAGGCAGGAGAATGGCATAAACTCGGGAGGCGGAGCTTGCAGTGAGCTGAGATCTGGCCACTGCACTCCAGCCTGGGCAACAGAGCGAGACTCCGTCTCAAAAAAAAAAAAAAAAAAAAGCTATGGTACCTCTAGGAATTTAGGTATTTCTCCTATCATGTTTTAAGAAAACGTCTGTAAATGTTATTCTTTAGTAAAATAAAGTCAGTCATTCTAATATACAGAAATAGGATACAGAGAATTAATGAATCTAATTCAGGAGGGGGAAAATGATATGGCATACTTTAAAAAATTACTAGATGATTGCAAAGTTGGGCATGCATATTTATTTGTAAATGCCAAGAGGATGCAAGTTGAATTAAAAATGTTTTAATATGGATAAAAATGGATAGATTTTAAAAACACTAAAATATTTAAATAAACATGAATTTATTTGGAACTGTCCACTTTTGACAGAATTAAAAGAAGAAATTGTAGACATTTACAATTATATTCATAGGTTTATGCACTACTGTCCCTGGAAACAAAAAGTATTGAGAATGTAGTATTTCAATAACGAAATAGTGAAGCAAAATTCCATTTTATTTCTCTATACCATAACTTATGCCAAGAAAAAATAAAAACAGTATCATGGCCAGGCACAGTGGCTCATCCCTGTAATCCTAGCCATTTGGCAGGCCAAGGCAGGCAGATAGCTTGAGCTCACGAGCCAGCCTGGGCAACATGGCAAAACCCCATCTCTACAAAAAATCCAAAAATTAGTCGGGTGTGCTAGTGCACACCTGTAGTCCTAGCTACTTGGGAGGCTGAGGTCGGAGGATTGTTTGAACTTGGGAGGTAGAGGTTGCAGTGAGCCAAGACTGTGCCACTGCACTCCAGCCTCTAGCCTGGGCGATAGAGCCAGACTTTGTCAAGAAACAAAAAAACAAACACCCAAAAAGTAATATCACTTACAACAGCATTAAAACTGTAAATTTCATAGAAATAAATCTATAAAATATGTGAACTCCATTGACAAAATATAAAATTTCACTAAAAACACTTTTAAAAACAAATAAATGGGGGAGATATGCCACATTCATAGATAGAAAAATAAAATATTATGAAGACACTAATTCTCCCCAAATATATTTACATATTTACTACTTTTTTTGCTCTTACTGTAGACTTAACACAGTAATTTTAAATAAAAGTGAAAAAATAATAACCAGATCACTTGAAGAAAATCAAGTAGAGAGAACTTAGTCTCAAGATATCCTGACATATTATAAGGCTCTAGTCAGTTGGTTATTGTGGAATTGAAGCAAAGATTAAAAAACAAGACACCAGAACACAGTAGAGAAACAAGAAGTAAATCCACACACTTATGGAAATTTAATGAATGACACAAGGGTATGAGTAGATTAATGGAGAATATGGTCATTCCAACAAGTGATGCTGGGCAATTGAGTACCTTTTAGAACAAAAGAAAATTAGTCTTGCACTTTAATATACATTAAAAAAGTCAATTTCAGGTAAATTAAAAAATTGTGAAAAGAAAAATTATAAAGATTTTAAAAGCTATTATAGAATGATATATTAAACATCCCAAGATTGGAAACTATTTCCTAAATAATATACAAATGGCAGTAGCAATAAAGGAAAACATTGATAAATTTTTATATGGTAAAATGGTCTCAATCAAAGACAGCAAAGAAGCAGTGCAAAAACAAGCTGCAGAAGGAAAGAAGTCATTTGAAATTAGGGACTAGAATCTATACTTAAAATCGTTTTAGATAAAAAATCAGACAATGTAAAAAAAAAATGGAAAGAGACCTTCACAAAAGTGGATATCCGTATGACCAGTAAGGATATGAAAGTGGACCAGTAGTGTTGCCCATCAGAAAAATGCAAATTCAAAGCACAATGGAAGCAAAAAAGAAAAAGTTAAAAAAGCACAGATACTGCACACTTATCAAGCTACAGTGGAAATATCTGACAATACTGACTGTTGGTGAAGATCTGGAGAAATCAGAACTCTCATACACTTCTGATGGCAATGCACATTGGTACCACATTTAAATAAAATAGTGTATGTCCCCTAATAAATTGAAAATTATGATACCCAGAAAATCTACTCATAGATATATATGCTGGGGAGCCTTGTCCATGTGTTCCAGAACACAAACACATCAAAGTCCATAGCATCATCTTTCAGAAAACTGGGTTGTATCAGTTGGGGTTTTCCAGAGAAACAGAACTAGAAATAGATAGATAGGTAGGTAGGTAGGTAGGTAGGTAGGTAGATAGATAGATAGATAGATAGATAAAGTAGATAGACACATAGACACGTAGATACATACATATGTACATACATACATATATACATAAATCTGATTGGAATTGTCCTATCCACATTATCAAGGGTCATCCCCTTTACGTAAAGTGAAGTAAGTCTAGATGTCAACCACATGTACAAAGTACCTTCAGAGTAGCTCTAAATTATTATTTCATTAAATAATTGAATACTATAGCCTAGCCAAGTTGACATATAGCACGAAGTATCACATGGGTCAGTGAAATGAGTAATAAATTGTGATCTATTCACACATCATAGATGAATCTCACAAAGAATTTTGAGCAAAGAAGACTACTTTCTTATTAATATAAAATCCAAAAGCAAACAAATCTAAATTCTATTGTTTACAGATATACAATTACATAATAAAACTATAAAGCAAAGAAGTAATTATGGTGAAAGTTAATATAATGGTAACCTGTGAATACAGAGGTGGTTATTTTAAACATACAAGTAATTATTTAGGGAGAGGGACATGAGGAGGGTTTCTGGAGTTGGAAATGTGTGTGTGTTTGTTTTTTTCCCCTTGACTTTGGTCACTTTATGCATGTGTTAGGCCTTCCATACCTGTTTTATGTGCATTTTATTGTGTACATCATATTTTATGAAAAGTAAAGGAAAGCAAAATTTTCACAATACCAATTAAAACTATGTATCATTGAAGAATAATCCTAAAGAAGTACAAGAACTTTATGGAGCAAAACATAAATGTTACTGAAGGACATTAAAGAAAATCCAAATCAGTAGAGAAAGATGCCATTTGCGTGGGTTGCAGTCCTCAGTTTGAAAATATTTACTTGTCCCACAAATAATCAATCTATAAACTCAAAGTAAATCTAACCCATATCACAGCAGGGTTTACCAGGGAAGTTCACAAAGAGGGTTCAAAATTTATCTGGAAAAATAATATTCCAAGAATAGACAAAATCATTCTGAAAAAGAACAAATACATTTGGTACTGAACATGTTACTTCAGTAAGGATCCACTTTTGTTACCTTTAAAATGAAGTCAGAGATACTTAATCTCCTTCATAGAATGTAAGAATGCTTTTCTTTCTTTCATAAACCTCTAAATCAGGAAAATATAAAACCTTTAGCATCCCATTTCAACCATTATTGACTTTCATGTGGGGAAGTTATTTCTGAAGCCTACACTAAATCTTTAATCCTTAAGCTTGTTTCTTATTTTGTCACTATTCTTGGTGTTCTAACTTCATGTTCTTGAAGATAATTATTACGTTTTCCTCATCTTTTTTCCCAATGGAGAAAACAAAATTGTAGTTTCATGAACTTTTCTTTATTTTCAATCCTCTGCTGCTTTTCAAAATAGTCTTTCTTTTGGTTATGTTTCTCTCATACTTAATTGGGGCAGGAGGACTGTAAAAGGGTGGAGAGTGGGTAGAGGGCAGGGTATATAGGCAATTATAGGGTAAAATTTTCTTTTGAGGAGTGGGCTGACTTTTACTGGTCCTGAAGTATTGGAGCAAAGAGTATTTTAATGGACAATGACTTTGTTTTACAAATTTGCTAAGCTCTAGCCAATAGCATATTTATATAACAACATTTGAATATCATTATATGATTTCCAGTGTATTTTCAGAAACATTATTTTGCTTCTTTCTATCAACAACTTTTAAATTATTACAGGTAATATCAGTCTCGTTGGGGAGGAAACTCAATAACTTTGACATGATTTGCCCAAGGTCACTATGGCAGAGCAGAAAAATCACTAGAAACCAGGTCTTCTGAAGGTTTAGCTGGAATTTTCTCTTTTTCACTTATTCAAGTATTCATTTGATATATCAAAATTCTAGCACTGCAAAATAATTTGGACAAACTCCTGGCATTTATATAATTCATTAAATTTTGTGGTTACCAAGTTATTTCTCTTGTGAAAGAATGCATTTCCTGCTATCACCATTTGTAATACCAGAATGGTGGACCCCTAAAGAGAACCACATCTTAATTCCCCAACCTGTGTACATGTTACAAGACAAGGGGGAATTAAGGTTGCTGAGGGAATTGTGGTTACTCAGCTGACCTTACGAAGATTACCCTGGATTACCCGGTGAGCCCAAGGTTATCACACGGGTTTTTGGAGCCACAAGAGTCAGTATGAGAGTGATACAATGCGGAACAGACTCAACCAGCTATTGCTAGCTTGAAAGATGGAAGGGGCAGGAGCCAAAGAAAGCAGGAGTCCTCCAGAGACTGGAAAAGGCAAGAAAATGGATTCTCTCCGAAAGATTTTTCCCCAATATCAAATATATGGTGTCTTTTCCAGCATCAGTTCTCCAACTCTCTGACACCAGGTGAGTATCCAAAAATGTAATTCAATTCTGACACCAACTGCTGGAGATATCGTAGACTCCACAAGATCAGCACTCAGTCCCACAAGACTGACCACACTTCAGAGACCAGCCACAAGTGGGGTTCCCAGGCTACCCGCGTTTCTGCCCCACCAACTACAAATTCAGGGGTTTCCATGACTCCTTTCAGGTTCAATAATTCTCTAGAAGGGCTCACAAAACTCAGGAAAACACTTTGCTCAATACTAATGGTTTATTTTAAAGGAGGCTGCTCACGAATAGCCAAATGAAAGTGTTGCATAGGAGAGGGGAGGGACTCGTGGGCGGAACTTCCATGTTTCCCAGGGCATCCTCCAGGCACCTCCATGTGTTCACCAGCCTGGAAGCTCTCTGAACCTTCTTGTTTAGGAGCTTTTATGGAGGTTTCATTAGAGAGGTGTGACTGATTAAATTATTGGCCACTGGTGACTGAACTCAAAATCTCTAGACCCTCCCTGCTCCCCAGAGGTGGGGCTAGGGGCGGGGCTGAAAGTCCCATTGCACCTAATCAAGGCTTGGACCTTCTACTGACCAGTTCCCATCCTGAAGCTATCTAGGGGACCAGATAGTATTATATTATATCTATTCAGGAGACATTTGTTTGCATACCAAAGAAACACGTCACTGTGGAGATTCTAAGGAGTTTAGGAGCCCTGTGCCAGAAATCTTAGGGACAAAGACCAAATAATTTTTATTATACCACACTCCTGTGGGACCTCCAGAAAGGATCACAGCCCTGCTAACACCTTAATTTCAGCCCCTGTGAGACACATTTTGGAATTCTTACCTCCAGAACTGTAAGATCAAATATTTGTGTTGCTTTAAGTCATTAAATTTCTGTCAATTTATTAGAGACGCCAAAAGAGACTAGTACACCACTTCATAAACATCAACAATGGACTATCACACTCATAGAGAAAGAATTTCAGATATTAAAAACACAGAAACAGTTTTGATTTTTGTTTTGTTTTTTAGTTACTGTATTTATAAAAGAAAGATTTTGTTTTTTACAGTAATTTTCCTCTTGTATAGCTGTTTATATCAATGCAATGCAAAGTGACAAGATATCCACATTTGAAGGAAAATACACTATTTTCAGATCAGATATCAGCCGTCAACTTGGATTGAGTGTACTGCTTCTGATATTTCACAGTCCAGTTCACAAAAATTTTACATGCTTACAATTCACTTCTGGTGTGAAATGTTTGTTGAAATATGTTGCATATGGAACTCACAATAAGAACCTTTGTGAACACAGCCTGTACGGATTATATTAGGTCTGAATAGATACTGGTTAACATAAAATAAAAATGAGAAACTGAAAAAATACTCACTGAAGCAATTGAAATTGGTAAGTAATTTACATCAGTAAATACTCTCAAACACAATATTGGATAAGTATTTTATATTGTGTATTCACAATTCAAAATCCATTGTACTCTAGCCCAGGCTGAATTTATATAGTAGCCAAAAATCAGAAAACTAAATGTTAATTTAACCTTATTTTCTGTTAATTCACTTAGAGAACTATGAGGTAAGCCTAAACTATGGGAATCGACAAACTGTAATAATACGTAAAAAATCCTCTGAATATTATTATAAGTGTAGGCATTGATTATCATCTCTGTTAACATTTATTATTAAAACACTTCTATATCACTTTCAATCTTAAAACACATGAAAATGCAAACTATTAGCAATTATTGTTTGGATGAAAGAGACATAGATGAGTTAGTATTTCCTTTTCTCTCTCAGGTAAACAAGGATACAGAGAACTTCAGTCCATTGAGCAAGCTGATAATTTGGGATTTTAAAAAATCACGTTTAAAAAAAAAGAGTTCTGTATCTGATCTACAGAATCAAGATTTGAAAGTGAGTGAAGTAATGAGGCTTTAACTATATGACCTTTTAAATGCAAAGTGATCATTAAATCATTTTTTCTCTTGGTAGACATAATTTATTGGTAGTTTCACTGTTATATTGATTTAAATAATCCATAAATTATCAAACTACATAATTAAAACTGCAAAAACTAATCTTTTAAAATTACTTTAGGGTTTACATCTTTTTGTTTTTATTGTCTTACATGAACTTCCCAATTATTATTTAAGAGGAATAATTTGCTTTTAAAAAAATAGCTAGGAAATAAATATTTGCACTCTGATTTCCTATCTTTTTATTTTTAGATTTAGGAGCTTAGTTCAATGCCATGTACATTGAGAATGCCTGATAAATGGTTTTTGAACCTATATTCACTGTATAATTCCTGGATCTTTTTTCATCACAAATCCAAATAATGTCACCTGTTAATATTATCTAATTAACAGATTCAAATTAGGTGAAACCTAACACCAAGCTAGGCGATATTAGCCACAAGCAATTTTACTTCTCTTATGATAATGCTTAGCAGGGCTTCTATGTATAGTTGGTGTTTTGTGCCCCACAAATATCCCTTGTGTCAGGGTGAAGTTGCCATTCAGTCCAGCTTGGCTTTACAAGCTAGGAATGGTTGTGAAGTCTTCTATCAGTTTCAGCATTAAAGTTATCTTGAACTTTCATTTTGTTTGTACAGAATAAAGATAATATTTATTCATAAAGCTAAATAGTCATTAATGGTAAGAGGCCGTTTTTATATCCCAATTTACAATCTCATTGTTTAAGTAATTTAACTCATCTTTTCAGAAGACAAAAGTTTTATAGTTCACAAACACTATCGAAATTTATTCAGACTTCTGACTTAAGTGTCATAGAACTCTATCCACTCTTGTTTCATATATATTATATTGTTACCTTTTAAGATTTTTCATTCGTTAGAATATTTTGATCTCTACCTCCTCCCTGCAAAACCCAATTGTGATAGATGGTCTGCTTATGGATCTTGAAATATCAAAATAAATGTAATATATGTTTGGCTAGGAAAAAAAAAAATTCCAAGAACACCATCCCTTTCCTCAAACTCTATCTTCCAATTTCCAGGTTTACAGGTGAGAAATCTGGTGGCAGTCTAATTATTTTCCTTTGTTCAGCCTCTCTCTCTCTCTCTCTCTCTCTCTCTCTCTCTCTCTCTCAAGAAACTTACGAGTTTTTCTTTTATCTTTGGAGTTGAGTACAATACTGAATTATGTCTAAGTCAGCACATATGATGCTTTTATGCCTTTAATGAATTGCAAACAGGCAGCTCACCCCTGACCTTCAGGAGGATGAATTACAAGAAGGCAGCTCCAAATTTTATGAATGACCACACTAGCAAGAATTCATGAGTTACACAGAGACTACCCGGACACCCTATGCTCAGCCCCCAAACAACTCACTGTCCATATCACAGGTGATATCATTGGGGAAACAGCAGAAGAAAAAGAAACATTTTTCCTGAATGCATCTAAGTGGTTCTACTTTTAATAGTAAGAACAATTAAGAAGATGATATCATTCAAAACAACATTGGTTAATGCCACATAACCTGTCCATTTTGTTAAAGCATTATCTTTACATTGTGGACCTTCAAGTTACTTGTGATAATTGCAGTGATTTACTGCAGGATTTCTATCACTCTGACTATTATTGGTTGTCTTGTATTAAAGGGCTGATAATAACATTTGAAAGGAAATAGAAGCTAGTCAATATTTTCTACAAACAAAATCTGTAAGCCTAAATACTGAAACATCCAAACAATAAAATCATTCTAAAAGGATTTTTGAAAAATAGTCCTTTTTTAAAAAAAATCATAATTATAATAATTAAAAAGTAATTTTCTGGGATATGGGTTAAAATTATGTAACGGCTGCATATGTATGCAGGGATGGAAAAAATAAATAAATGGATGATGGGTAGTAGGAACAGGAGATTTCTCACTATTAGAGAGGCAGTTTGCAGAAAAGCAAGGGGAAAACACTGGAATAAACCATGCAGTGCTGCATTAGAATCAGAGCAATCAGTATGAACTCATGTTTAACTTAGTGCAGATGTAGCTAGATGGTTACAGAAATAATGAGAGAGATATTTGTATAGACACAGTTAGTAGACTATGGCTTTGCTCACCACAGGGTCTACAAGCAATCACACTTGTATAGGAACAGCACGCCCGTGCCCAAATCTTGGTTTCTAATACCATTTTCCATTTAAAGGAACCAAGACACTCTGGATAAAAAGCTGATTCTAGGACTGGGGTTGCAGCAAACAAGTTGAGCCTGAAGTATCTTGACATGCAATAAAGTAAGGAAGTACAAAAACAAGCAAACAAAAAACAAACAAACAAAAACAAAAGAAAACAGTCCCAAAAGGATGGACAGGTCAAGGAAACACCAGGGCCAACCTAAAAGTGTTCTCAGTGGTCAAACTTGAATTTCCAAATATGTGAGGCTCATGAAGTGCCACTTAAAATGCTGACTTAGACATAATTCAGTATTATACTCAACTCCAAAGATAAAAGAAAAACTTGTAAGTTTCTTGAGAGAGAGAGAGAGAGAAGCTGAACAAAGGAAAATAATTAGACTGCCACCAGATTTCTCATCTGTAACCCTGGAAATTGGAAGATAGAGTTTGAGGAAAGGGATGGCATCCTTGAAATTTTTTTTTTTCCTAGCCAAACATTTATAACATTTATTTTGATATTTCAAGATCCATAAGCAGACCATCTATCACAATTGGGTTTTGCGGGGAGGAGGTAGAGATCAAAATATTCTAACGAATGAAAAATCTTAAAAGGTAACAATATAATATATCTGAAACAAGAGTGGATAGAGTTCTATGACACTTAAGTCAGAAGTCTGAATAAATTTTGATAGTGTTTGTGAACTATAAAAGCTTTTGTCTTCTGAAAAGATGAGTTAAATTACTTAAACAATGAGATTGTAAATTGGGATATAAAAAGGGTCTCATCATTAATGACTACTTAGTTTTATGAATAAATATCATCTTTGTTCTGTACAAACAAAATGAAAGTTCAAGATAACTTTAATGCTGAGACTGATACAAGACTTCATAATCATTCCTAGCTGTCATTTTAAAATTATTATAGAATACATTAACATTGTTATTAAAAGAATCTCACTGTTCTTATGTTCTTGCCTTATAATAAGTATATGTTACAGTTTAAAGTATATTTATACTACTAAAATATTGCTTTTTTACTCATTTTGTATGTAGGGTTTTTTTTTTAATAATTGCCTATTAAAAAATGCTTGAAAACTATAGCTGTAGACAAATGTCGTTGAGTAGGAAAATCACATTAACAGAACTGTAGTTTAGAAAATATAATTCTGATGGCAGTGAAGCAAATGGCTGGAAGAGGAGGGAAAAATATAAAACATAATACAAGTCATGTAATGTCCTATTATTTTGGTTATTAGACCTATAGGAGGTGAGAATATGCCACCCCAAAATATGCTTCTTTGATATAAGGATTATTTTGAGCTGATAATGCTTAGAGAAACTGTGGAAACCAGAGAAGCTCTGAAAACAAGGGTAGAAGCTACCCTTTTGTAAGAGAAATGTACAACTATTAAGGAAATCTTCATTTGTAAGGGAGTCTCCCTCTCAGGACCAGGAAGAGAAGGATGGCTCCAAATTACTGGAGACTTGTCCATAGGAAAGGTACCAATTTCGGTGCTTTCCTGGTGACCTCCCATTTCTGGGTTTCCCTGTGCCCTTCATTCTTTATTTCCATGGACAGTGGTATTTAAGCCTGAATTCAAAGCTCTCTGATTTCTCTAGGTATTTCTTATGTAAACATGAGGTATACATGTTATTAAACTTGTTTGTTTTTCTCTTATTAATCTGTCTTTTGTTAGTGGGGTCTATTTGAATGAAGAACTTTGAAAGGCAGAGAGAAAATTATTTTTTCCTTCCCTACAGAGCTACAAATTTTTGAGCACTAACTGTGTGCCTGAGATTGCACCAGGTACTTACATACATTATCCATCTTCTCTCATTCTCACAACCAGTCAACAGGTATTACTGCCTTTGTTTTACTGGCCCAGAGTGCTGACGTGACTTGTTCCAAGAGTAGCCGGAATCTGAGCCCTGGGACTAGCCGATTCCAACATCCACATTCTCTCGTGGGTACAGCATGGAACTCTTTCCCAGCTATGGCATAACACTGCGTCTGATTTAAAAAAAAATAGACTGTAATTCTTTCAGGGAAAAAATGTTATTTACTGCATTTGAAGCAACCATAACACATAATACAAGGAAGCAGTGATCAATTAACATATATTTGTAGAAAGATAAAAGAATAAACAAATATAATCAAATCCCCCGAAATTCCCAAGGTGTTTTGGTTTTTTAGAACAATACCATGTGATAAACATTAACTGGATAATGCACATGCTTTCCTAATATATTTTTTCTCTTTGCGATTCTGTTTAACTTCAGTCAAATTATATTGCAAAATCCACAATAAAGATTTCAGAAGAATTGTCCCCTTCCATTTATTCATATAATATGCATTACTTTCTTAGTAAACTGAAGTTTCAAAAACAAGTTTTGGATTTAAATGTTATCTGAGTTTTTGTTTTGTTTTTTTTTTTTAAGATAGTAAAAATGGAAAAAGGCACAGCATTTGAATGCAGGAAGCCTTTAAGCCATCTTTCTCTCCTTTGCCCTTGCCTCCCCCTCTCTTCCTGTGAAACATCAGAATAAACGTTCCTTGTTTGAACTAAATCACCCACTGTGCGTAACTGATATCATAAGCACAGACACATATACCTCATAACCAGAGCTCTCACACCTTATCAGAACATTCTCATCTGAAAGGTGAGGATGTTGGAAACCAGGTTTTTTTGTTGTGGTCATATCAATTAGGAGCGAGGAGAACAAAGTGCACAGGGCTAGAGGGGAGGGTTTGCTCAGGTTTGTTTAGGTTTCACTTAGCTTTAGTCTATTAAGGTCTAATTCCTTCTGTGTTTTACCTGATGGTGAGCAAAGCGGCTTTACATTGTATTTCTTTGTAACACTGACATTTCCTTTGCACGATTTAAAATTAAACCTTTTATTAGTCCATGGAAGGCTGAGGCAGGAAACAATAGCAGCTCAGGGAGAATAATTATTTCTGTTTCATTGTGTAGGATGTTTGAGCTCTTGATTAGTTGCACTCTACAGTACTTAACAGCTAGCCAATCTTACCATGATTAACACCTTGAGAAGTTTTTTGTTGTTGTTGTTTTATTCTAGCAGCGTGCTGAACACCTCTGAAATGTTGTTTTATATGTTTCTTGGTGACTGAAATCTTGTTTTAAAAAATACCTCTCATTTTCTGGGGTGTGTTTGAAAATGACCACGCTATCAATGGCATGCAGTAGTGAGCAGTGGGCAAGGCAAGAGGGGATCAGTATAAAATGGATGCAAAAAGCTGTGGGTTGTCCAGCATTAAGCATTCCCAGTGTGTTTCTAATGAGCTTATGATGGCCTCACTGAATGACTGTTTCTACTCCAGCCCAGTAAATTATAGTATGCCCAAATTAAATCAGTGGGACTCGAGAGAAGCCAATCTTCAGCAGGCTCCACATTTGTAAGAATTAAAAAATCACACTTCATCATATTTAATCATGTCCATTGTCTCAAGAGTATTAGGCTTACTTTTCTTCCCAAGTATTTGGGTGCTAGAGATAGATATAGTGACTCTATGCTCAAGAAGCAATTTTGCTTCATTTTCTATTTTACCCAAGTGCAATTCTTATTCCACTTCTGGTCATTCCAAGCCACTTGCAGTGTGAACACTGAAGGTGAATTCCAATTCAATAATCACTATTAAGTAGTAAGATTATGATCACATCTGTATACATACATTAGTTATTAAATATGTGTAGCTTTCACTTTGATTTTAAAGTGTCCCCAAAAACTGGGATTTGGTAAATTACATATCATTAAATAGCAATAACTTATGTGAATTAGGCTAAAAATGTGCTTTAAAAGCCCTGAGAAGTGACTACAAAAATGTGTCATCTGTGTGAATGAACAGCCGTGTTATATGGATAAAATAAAACGTAACACATAGATTGGTTTTCAAGAATAAAAAATAAAATGATACTAAGGTTTCAACTGGGAAAAATAAAATTTACAGAAAATGGGATAATTACTACTTTATATCATTTCACTTAACTATTATGTCAGGCAAGTAATACTTGTAGCACTTCTTGACTGAGAGTTAAAGAAACATTACAAACATTAACCAGTTCTGATTCATAGTATTTCTTTTAATAATTATCATTGCTACATAAGCACTTGGTTTTGGCTATAGGAAAGGAAAAAAAAAAATGCCCAGAAGAGTATTTAAGTGAAATTGACTTCCAGTTTCCATTTTCTAAAACCAGACTCCATAATCCCTGTCCATTAATGTATTAATTGGTTATCATATTACTGGTGGAGGGTTGAATTAGGCTATTTAATTTATAGCAGGAAATAAAATTGCTCTCCCTTTTCCCACAGAATCAAGCCGTCTTACTGCCCAGCCTCTCCCCACCTGGCTCAAACCACTTTCTGCTTTTCGCAGAGAGCAGCTTAACAATAGGACTTTATACAGTTTTAAATAAATAATCCAGGTTCTCATTCCTAAAATGGAATGCGGCAAAGAGCTGGTTTAGAAGTTGGCATCTTGTGTCCTGTGTATGTGAAACATCAGCGTTGATTAGCAGGGACAGGAGACTGGAAAACCATGAAGCGCTTTTGAAACCTTGATGAGAAGTGACTCACCCTGGATGCAGATTTATTGATACTGACAACATTTTTTTCTCTCAGTTTTTAAAAAAGTGAAAATATCTTGTACATGGAAAAACACAGAAATTGAATGAATAATGAAGAAAGCAACAGCTCAGTAGAACTAAATGTCCCCGCTCCTGAAAGAAACTGTGTGTGCACTTTGGAGTTGAGGGGGATGGGAGAGGAAAAGAGAGGGAGAGAGAGGGAGGGAGGGAGGGAGGAAGGAAGGAAGGAAGGAAGGAAGGAAGGAAGGAAGGAAGGAAGGAAGGAAGGAAGGAAGGAAGGGAGGGAGGGAGGGAGGGAGGGAGGGAGGGAGGGAGGGAGGGAAGGAGAGGGGGAGGGAGGAAGGGCAGTCAGGCAGACAGACAGGCAAAATGTTATCAGCAGAATTTTTAAGAGATAAGTATTCTGTATGATTTTTGAATGCTAGCAAAAATCCAGTTCTTGGTTCATCTATTTATTTAAAAGGAAAGCCTATGATATTCAGCTACATTAGCCTGAAACCGGGATCTTTTGGGAAACATCATCTCGCTGTGACATTATCTATCCATATTGTTCAAGGAAAGATCATGATGTAAAGGTGAATCCACTCAAGAAAAAAAAAAAAGTAAAAAGAAGTGAAAAAAGAAAGAATGGCACTAAAACACAGCAATCTTTCCAAATGGCAGAGTCTCTCAAATTTTTTTGTAAGAAAAAAGAAAGTTTTTATTACACTTTTCCAAATTCATGTGTAATTAATTCAAAAACTGAGTCACCGAATGGCTGAATTACGAGAAAATCCCTGTCTTGTAATTCAATCTTCCCCAATATCATCAAACACTCTATTTACTGACAGCACAAGGGGCATAGCTGGAAATTACACACAGCATTAGAAGTGAGGAGGCCTCTGATGTTGAATCCAGGGTCGGGAGGCTGTTGGCTTCCATTGCAGAGCGGGGCTCCCAGAAGGACACTTACCTTTGGGTGCAAGATGGCAAAGTGCCTCCTCCAGTCTGCAAATGCTCTTCTGGCTTTCCCTCCACAGCTACAGCCTCCTTGGATAGGCTTTATGTGCCAAAGGCAAGATTTCCTTCATTCTTTATGACTGTTCTGTCACAGTAAAGAGAACACGCAGATCTTCAAGTACATACTTTCACTGGGATAAAACTCCCAAGTTAACCCTGTCCTTGCCCATGCAGAGAACACAGACATTTGAGGAACTAAGCACCGAGAAGCACCATGTTCAGTATAATCTATAAAACCAGTCAGGAGAGGGCAAGGGCCACTCAGACACTGCAGAAAAGATGGATGACATCACCGACAGGAGGCGCTGACTTAAGTGTGGCCTCAGCCATCTGCATTGGCTGTACCATCCTTAAGAACAAAGATACAGAGGTTTAAACAAACAAACAAACAAAAAAAACCATGGATATGAGAAATATGATAGAAGCAGTTCATTTCCCACTCCGTTCCCTCAACATACATAAAGTTTCCTTTGAAATGTCTGACAGGTACAGACTGAGTCCCCTGCACAAATGGATGTGCACAATAATTACAGATCAAGCTCATCCAACTGGTGGCCTGCAGGCTGCATGTGGCCCAGGATGGCTTTGAATGAGGCCCAACACAAATTCATAAATTTCCTTAAAACGTTATGAGATTTTTTGCAACATATATATATTTTTAGCTCATCAGCTATTGTTAATGTTAGTGTATTTTGTGTGTGGCCTAATACAATTATTCTTCTTCCAAAATGGCCCAGGGAAGCCAAAAGATTGGACACCCCTGCAGATGACCTGTGGCCTGTCATGGGATATGAGGTTACAAAGTGAGGGAGTATACAATATTTTGAATCTTCAGATGATCATAAATATTATTATTCATCATGATACAGGCAATAATTGAATAGCTAGAAAATAAGAACATAGAAATAAGTATTTTTTAATAAAAATAAAACTTCAATACAATATAAAGGGCTTATCGGTTGCTACCAAAGAAATGCACTAAAAGTGATATGAGACGTTTGAAGCTATAATACTTATTAAATACGTTTTTATTTAACACAATATTGTTATAACCACTGCTTTAAAGTTTTTGGGAGTTATTCGATCTGAAAAAGTACCTAGGTGAGGCTAGAGACTGTGTCTTAATTAATCCAGTATACAGCGTGCCTAGTAAACTGTTATCCAAATATGAAAGAATAAATAAGCCAGTGGACATATGAACAAGAGAGCAGTATGGAGGCCTGCTTTGATCACTCGCTTTGTCTTCACTGAATCCTGAGCTCACTCCCCAGGTCAGCATTATTCCAGTTCGATGCTAAGTATTCTAGGAATGTAAGAGCCAGCCATGACTTTATTCTTGGGACCTGAAGTATTTGATTCTCTTCACATTTCTTAGTACAATAGACAGCATTTAAAAATTCACCAAGGACAGCAACATAGAGGATGCAGAGATCCAGGCACTGCTTGAGAAGGCTGTGTAATACAAGAACGAAGGGCTAAGACTAGATTTTTAAAAAAATAAGACATGGAAAAATCCTATGATGCATAGTCACCTCATCAGTCAACCTCTCACAACATATGTAAAATATGTTGGGATCAAACTAATCTTTGAGGGATCTGAGGAACATTACTTTGCCCTCTGAGTTCAGTTCTCTCATCTGCAAAACCTGAGAAAATAAAGGGATTCCTCAGAGGTATTATTGCAGGTTCAGTTCCGGACCACCACAACAATTTTTTGTTTCCCAGGGCAGAGAAAAGTTAGGCTTACACCATACTGTAGTCTATTAAGTGTGCAATGGCATTATGTCTAAAAAAAGTACATACCTTAATTGAAACACACTTTATTCCATATAATGCTGACAATCATCTAAGCCTTCGGGCAGTCATCTTTTTGCTGGTGGAGCGTCTTGTTTCAATGTTGATAACTGCTGACTGATCAGGGTGCTGAAAGTTAGAGGGTCTGTAGTAGTTGTTTAATATAAGTAAACAATGAAGTTTGCCACATCTATTGACTCTTCATTTCATGAAATATTTATTTGTAACATCTGATGCTATTTGATAGAATTTATTTCAAAATTGATTTCAATCTGTTCAAACCCTGCCACTGTTTATCAACTAAGTTTATGTAGTACTCTAAATCCTTTGGTGTCATTTCAACAGTATTGATAATGTATTCACCAGGAGTAGATTCCGTCTCAAGAAAACATTTTGTTTGCTTATTAATAAGAAACAAGTCTTCATCCATTAAAGTTTTATTATGAGATTGTCACATCTTTAGGCTCCACTTCGAATTCCAGTTCTCTTGCTATTTCCCTAACTTGTAGTTTCTTGCTCCACTGAAGTCTCAATCTCTCAAAGTCATCCATGAAAATTGGAACCAATGTCTTCCAAACTTCTGTTAATACAGATATTTCTACCTCCCATGAATCATAACCCTTCTTAATGGTGTCTAAAATGGTGACTCCTTTTCAGAAGGTTTTCAATTTACTTTGCCAGATTTCATCAGAGGGATCACACTTTTTGCCAGCTATAACCTTCCAAAATGTATTTTTTAAATAATAAGACTTGAAAGTCAAAATTACTCCTTGATCCATGGGCTGCAGAATGGATGTTGTGTTAACAGGCATGAAAATATTCATCTCCTTGTACTCCCCATTAGAGTTCTTGGATGATCAGATGCATTGTCAATGAATAGTAATAGTGTGAAAGTTGAAAGAAATCTTTTTTTCTGAGCAGTAGGTCTCAACAGTGGGCTTAAAATATTCAGTAAACCATATGTGAACAGCTGTCCTGTCATCCAGGATTTGATGTTTCATTTATTGAGCACAGGCAGAATAGATTTAGCATCATTCTTAACGGCCCTAGGATTTCCAGAATAGTAAATGAGCATTGGCTTCAGCTTAAAGACAGCAGCTGCATTAGTGCCTCACAAGAGAGTCAGCCTGTCCTTTGAAGCTTTGAAGCCAGGTGTTGACGTCTCTTCTCCAGCCATGAAAGTTTTAGGTGACATCTTCCAATAGAAGGCTGTTTCATCTATATTGAAAATCTGTTGCTTAGGGTAGCCACCTTCATCAATGATCTTAGCTAGATCTCTGGATAACTCGCTGTAGTTTCTACATCAGCCCTTGCCACTTTCCCTTGTATTTGTATGTAATGGAGATGGCTTATTTCCTTAAACCTCATGCACCAACCTCTGCTAGCTTCCAACTTTTCTTCTGCAATTTCTTCAACTCTCTCAGTTTTCATATAATAGAATTGAAGAGAGTTAGGGCCTTGATCTGGATTAGGCTTTGACTTAAGGGAATGATGTGGCAGGTTTGATTTCTATCCAGACCACTCAAACTTTCTCCATATCAGCAGTAAACCTGTTTTGCTATTTTGTCATTTGTGTGTTCACTGGAATAGCACTTTCAAATGCCTTCAAGAAGTTTTCCTTTCCATTTACAACTTGGCTAACTATTTAGTGCAAGACACCTAGCTGTGAGCCTATCTTGGCTTTCAGCATGCCTTCCTCACTAAGCTTAATCATTTCTAGCTTCTGATTTAAAGTGAGAGCTGTGTAAGTCTTTCTTTCACTTGAACACTTAGAGGCCATCTTAGGGTTATCAATTGTCCTAATTCCAAGATCACTGTGTCTCAGGGAATACGGAGGCCCGAGGAGAGGGAGAGAGGTGAGGAAATGGCCAGTGGATGGAGCAGTCAGAGCACACACACTTACCAGTTAAGTTCACTGTCTTATGTGGACACCGTTCATGACACCATCCAACAATTACAATAGTAAAATCTAAGACCACTGCTGACAGATACTGTATAGCAGTTCCCAACCTTTTGGGCACTAGGGACCAGTTTTTGTGGAAGACAATTTTTTCACACACTGGGGTGGTGTGGGGATGGTTTTGGGATGAAACTATTCCAATTAAGATCATCAGGCATTAGTTAGATCCTCATAAGGAGCATTAGTTAGATCCTCATAACCTAGTTATGCATGTGCAGTTGACAATAGCGCTTGTGCTATTGTCTCTCATGTGCAGTTGATAATAGCGCTTGTGCTCCTGTGAGAATCTAATGCTGCCACTGATACCACAGGAGGTGGAGCTGAAATGGTAATGGTCACTCACCTGCTATTCACCCTGTGCTATGCAGCCCAGTTCCTAATAGGCCACGGACTTGGTACCAGTCCGTAACTCAGTGGTTGGTGACTGCTGCTATAACAGATATAATAATAATGAAAATGTCTGAAATATTATGAGAATTATCAAAATGTGACACAGAGACAAGAAGTGAGAATACATTGCTGAAAAACTGGTGCCAATGGACTTGCTGGATGCAGGGTTTGCATCAACCTTCCATTTAAAAGAAAAAAAAAAAAAGCAGTATCTATGAAGCACAGTAAAGCCAAGTGCAATAAACCGAGTTATTCCTATACTTGTCTCATATTGATGATTAAATAATATAAGATAAAGGTATGAAAATATCCTGTTGCCATGCAGAATGTGAGTGGAATGGCTAGTAAATGTACTTTTATTGTCTTTCTCATCCTAAAATAAAACCCTTATTTAGGAAAAGAAAAGAAAAAAAGCTTGTTTTCTATTCAGAGCAAGGCTCTGGTACTTCTCAGGAAATGAATTTGGTAAGTGTGATTTTTTTCAAAAACTTACTGGATACCCATATAAATTGATAAAAGATAAGAAAGACTCAGTATGACCAGGGGCAATTTAATACTCAATTTCAAAGACAACATGAGTTTAGAACTTTGAAGAAAAGAAACCGGTGATACATAATTTAATCTAGTTCTCAAGTGATTACATTTTAATTTGGGCTGTTTAAACACCACTCATGAGACTGTAGGGGCTTGAAACCACATCACAAATCTCAGAATGAAGCACTTTATTTTTCAGGCAAGTTTATTAAACCTAGGCAGGTGAATGGCAAGTAACTAGAGTAATTATGAAAACATTTTTTCATGATTAAGATGGATGGCAGTCCTCTTGTTTAAACAGTGCAGTTAGAGAAAAACGTTATACTTTCTAGAAAGATGTCATTTCTGAAATGTTCCTCCCTCTTCAGATAAGACTAGTTTCTCATTCTGATAGAGCATTTAAGTTTACCCTATTGTGTATTTTGCTGGCTGAAAACAAAAAGTTTAGACATATTATAAGAAAGGTCTGAGATAACTGCTTTGTAAGGCAACTTCTGAAAAGGAAAAACAAACATGTAATGGTCAATATTGTCCCATTTAAAATCTCAGAAAGGTTTTGGTTCAATGAATTCAGAATGAGTGATCACAGTGTGATACCATTTATATAAAAAGTCACAAACACATAATACAAAACTTTTACATTCATGCACACACACACATACACACATATATCAATGCAAAGAAAATAAAGATTTTGAAAGAAACAGGTAAAACCCCAGTAACCTTGGAAAGCACCGCAATTTTGTTGTGGGGAAAAGAAAGAGAAGGAACTATAGGGAAAGAAAGGCTGGACTCAGCTTCAGGGAGTTAAGGGTTTATTACTCAACGACAGGAAACAGAGTAATAATTTTTCTTGAGTTCTAGGTATAAAACTGACAAACAGGCTCCCAAAACTACAAATTCTAGACAAGGGAGTTGTTAAGATTTCATTCCATAAATTAAAATCCTATATGAAATTAGAAAAAACAATCAGTTTTGTACTGTGCGCCTACAATTTAGTTAGAATAATGAGATTACTTACATTACAAAATATGAACAGTTTAATGAGCTAATAGTTTCTGATGGAGAAGAGTATCAGGAGAGTAGTATTGAAAGAGGAAAAGTTCCCTTATCCCCCTCACAAGACATGTGATGCAGGTATGGCTGCTGCTTCAGTGCCCCGCTTCTCAAACCTCTAGGGGGAGCATGCAGGCAGGCATACTGTGGGGCTCTGACGCCACTGCAACATCTAGGGGTGAATGCTTGCAACTCCTGAAGCCCCAGTGGGTGTGTGTTATAGGGTGCTCTTTCAGTTTCGACATCTGTAGGCAGCTTGTGTTAACCAGCTCAATTAGACCCTTTACCTTATCTCAAAGACACAGGGCTTTGTGTATCCTGGGTTCTTGCCTTGGTGTACTGTAATAATTGGATACACGTGGGCTTGGAGAATGAGTGCAAGGTTTTATTGAATGGAAGTAGCTCTCAGCAGATGGATGGGGAGCCAGAAGGGAGTTGGAGTGGGAAGGTGGTTTTCCTCTGGTATTGGGCAGCTCAGCTGCCAGGCTCTCCTTCGATTGGCCCGGCCAAACTCCACGTCGTTCTGCTGGTTGATGGCCTGCTGGCATCTGCTGGTACCTGTTGCTGTGCTCTTACGCCTGTGCGTACGCGGGTGCGTTCCTCTCGCAGTCCAGCTGGTAGTGTGCATGCCCGCTAAGGTCTCAGGGTTTTTACAGGCACAAGATGGGGGTGTGGTGGGCCGGGGTGATCTTGTGAAATGCAACATTTGGGCACGAAGCAGAAATGCCTGTCCTCACTTAGGTCTGTGGGCACAGGTCCAGGGGTGGAGCCCTCCCCAGGAACCATGCCCTTCCATTTCCAGCACTTCCCTGCCCCACTCCCATATATATCAGTATATACAAACTACTGATGAGTTTCTGATGAAGTTTGTTTTTCTAGTCTGTAATAAAATAAGAACAATTTGGGCAATGTAGTGAGTTTTTCATAAATTTATTTATTTTCTCAAAGGGCTATTCTTTATTCTCAGAATACATTCTTTCTATTTTGGGTGTGTTAACAAAAGCTGTTTCTTTGATAAAATTGATGGCAGTTGAAAATGGTAATCTATTTTTTTCTAATGCCCTTGCTTGGTAAAATAGAAATTGAACACATTTTTATTATACATATATTTTATCTTTTGAAGTGTTAGCAGTTGTTTCAATCCAAGAATCTAAGAACACTCTTAAAAAGTATAGAAGAAATAGATTATTGTTTCTAAAGTTAAATTTTATTTTTGTTTTTGTTGAGATTTTCTATACACTTTTGTTTTCTATTTTATCATTCTCTGTTATTATTGTTATTATTTATCTTCTACTTTGTTGAATTTTCTCTCTTTAACTTCTTGAAATGAATGCTTAGCTTCAGATTTTCCGTCTTTATTCTAATAGATTTAGTTCTATACACTTTCCTTTAGAAAGGCTTTAGCTGCCTCCCACATGATATGATATTTCGTACTTTGTTATTTATTTCAAAATATATTCTAAACTTTGCTTTCATAATTTCTATCACTTGTAAACTAGGAGAGTGTTAATTAATTCCTAAACATTTGGGAATTAGTGGAACAGAATGTGATTAATTATGGCAAATTCCTCATTTGTTCTTGAAACGAAAGGGATTTCCTCTCTATATAGCGGTAGGGTAAGAGCTAAGAATCATGTTTAGATCTTCTACATCATTGCTGATGTTTTCAATCTGCTTATTCTCTGTTATTAGCTTTTATTTTAGGTACAGGCAGGGGTACATGTGCAGGTTTCTTAAATAAGTAAATTGCATGTCACAGGGGTTTGGTGTACAGATAATTTCATCATTCGGGTAATAAGCATTATTAACTGACGGATATTTTTTCTGATCCTCTTCCTCCTCCCACCCTCCCCCTCTCCACCCTCAAGGAGGCCCCAGTGTCTGCTATTCTCCTCCTAGAATACATGTGTTCTCATTATTGAACTTTCACTTGTAAATGAGTGCATGCATTATTTAGTTTTCTCTTCCTGTGTTAGTTGGCTAATGGCCTCTAGCTTTATCCATATTGCTGCAAAGGACATTATATCATTCTTTTTCATGATTGTGTAGTATTCTATGGTGTATATGTACCACATTTTCTTTATCCCATCTACCATTGATGGGAATTTAAGTCAATTCCATGTCTTTGCTATTGCAAATAGAGCTGCAATGAACATATGCACACCTGTGTTTTTATGGTAGAATGACTTATAATTCCTGTAAGTATATACTCCAAAATAGGATTGCTAGGTTGAATGGTAATTCTGTTTTAAGTTCTTTGAGAAATCACCAAACTGCTTCCCACAATGGCTGAAATAATTTGCACTCCCACCAACAGTGTACGAGCATTCCCTTTTCTCCACAACCTCACCAGCATCTGTTATTTTTTTGACATTTTGATAATAGCCATTCTGACTAGTGTGAGATGATCAATTGTGGTTTTGATTTGCATTTCTCTAATGATCAGTGATGTTGAGCATTTTTTCATAAGCTTATTGGCCACATGTATGTCTTCTTTTATAAAGTGTCTGTTCATATCGTTTGCTCACTTTTTAATGGGGTTGTTTCTTTTGTGCTTGTAAATTTGTTGAAGTTCCTTATAGATTCTGGATATTAGACCTTTATTGGATGCATAGTTTGCATGTATTTTTTCCCATTATGTAGGTTGCCTCTTCACTCTGTTGATAGTTTCTCTTGTTGTTCAGAGGCTCTTTAGTTTAATTAGATACTATTTGTCAATTTCTGTTTTTGTTGCAGTGGCTTTTGGCATTTCCATCATGAAATCTTTGCAAAGGTCCAAGTCCAGAATGGCATGGGTTATTTTCCAAAGTTTTTATAGTTTTAGATTTTATATTTAAGTCTTTAATCCATCTTGAGTTGATTTTTGTATGTGGTGTAAGGTAGACATCTAGTTTCATTCTTCTGCTTACGGCTAGCCAGTTATTGCAGTACCATTTATTGAATGAGTTCTTTCCTTATTCCTTGTTTTTGTCGGCTTTGTCAAAGGTCAGATGGTGGTAGATGTGTGGCATTATTTCTGGGCTCTCTATTCTGTCCCATTGTTCTATGTGTCTGTTCATGTACCAGTATCATACCATTTTGGTTACTGTATTGCTAAAAGACATGAGTTACAGTCTTTCTCTTTTTTGAATTTCTCTGTTTCCAGCAGTTTGGGGCTTATGCTTCTTGAGATTATATTATTAGATTTATAAGGATTCAGAATTCTACTTCCTGGTGAATTGATTTTTTATCACTTTGAAAGCCTCCTGTTTGTCTCTAGCAATGATGCTAGCCTATCTACTTTGTACGTTTAGTATAGTTCTACTAGCTTACTTATAGTAAACATTAGCTTAGGGTATCTTTTTAAGGTATGTCTCTAGAAGGCAACATATATTCCTGTTTGTTTTTTAACCACCATAGCAGTATCTATCTTTTAATTAGAGTATTAAACATATTGACATTTGATATATTTAATGAAATATTTTTGTTGAAATCTACATCTTCTTACTGGATTTCTAGTTTTCCTTATCTTCTTGGTTCTTTTTTCCCTTCTTCTTTGTCTTCTTTTAGAAAAATCAAGACTCCTTTGTTCTTATTTTCTCCTGTATTTACTCTGGGTTATATGTTCTTTTACTTTTTACTTTAGTGGTTATCCTGAAGATCAGAACATTCATTCTCGACTTATTATAGATTACTATAAATTAGTACTTGCACAACATCCCAGATAATGAAAAAGCTTTCACTAGTTTATATCAATTTACCTTCTCAAATCTTTTGTGCTGTTGTTTTTATGTAATTTATTGCACCTTATTTCAGCCTTAGTTTGGTTTCCCCACAAAACAGTTTCTGAGGCAAGAATCAGAGTTCAGGGAAGTTATTTGGAAAGGAGAAAATTTTTGCAATCTACTCATCAGACAAAGAGCTAATATCCAGAACCTACAAAGAACTCAAAAAAATTTACAAGAGAAAAAACAAACAATCCCATCAAAAAGTGGGCAAAGGATATGAACAGACATTTCTCAAAAGAAGACATTCATACAGCCAACAGACACATGAAAACATGCTCATCATCACTGGCCATCAGAGAAATGCAAATCAAAACCACAATGAGATACCATCTCACACCAGTTAGAACGGCGATCATTAAAAAGTCAGGAAACAACAAGTGCTGGAGAGGATGTGGAGAAATAGGAACACTTTTACACTGTTGGTGGGATTGTAAACTAGTTCAACCATTATGGAAAACAGTATGGCGATTCCTCAAGGATCTAGAACTAGAAGTACCATATGACCCAGCCATCCCATTACTGGGTATATACCCAAAGGATTATAAATCATGCTGCTATAAAGACACATGCACACGTATGTTTATTGCGGCACTATTCACAATAGCAAAGACTTGGAATCAACCCAAATGTCCATCAGTGACAGACTGGATTAAGAAAATGTGGCACATATACACCATGGAATACTATGCAGCCATCAAAAAGGATGAGTTTGTGTCCTTTGTAGGGACATGGATGCAGCTGGAAACCATCATTCTCAGCAAACCATCGCAAGAACAGTAAACCAAACACCGCATGTTCTCACTCATAGGTGGGAACTGAACAATGAGATCACTTAGACTCGGGAAGGGGAACATCACACACCGGGGCCTATCACGGGGAGGGGGTAGGGGGCAGGGATTGCATTGGGAGTTGTACCTGATGTAAATGACGAGTTGATGGGTGCTGACGAGTTGATGGGTGCAGCACATCAACATGGCACAAGTGTACATATGTAACAAACCTGCACGTTATGCACATGTACCCTAGAACTTAAAGTATAATAAAAATATATGTATATATATATATTAAAAAGAAAGTAATCCCAGAAATCAACATAAAAGGTGATCAACATAAAAGGAAGAAAAGCCAGTAAAGAATATTTTAATGACCAGATCACAAGTTTTGACTTTAAGTGTTAGAGGTTGTAGTACGTTAAGTGGTGACCCCCAAGAAGATATGTCCATGTTCTTACCCCAAGAGCCTGTGAATGTAAACTTCGTTGGAAATAAGGTCTTTGCAAATATAATTAATTTAATAATCTTGAGATAGGGAGATTATCCTGGATTAGGGTGTACCCTAAATATAATGATAAATCCTTTAAGACATAGGAGAAAACACGGACACTGAAGAGGAAAAGGCCATGAGAAGATGGAGGCAGAGGTTGGAATTATGAAACCTCAAGGCAAGGAACATTTGAAGATACCAGAAGCTAGAGGAGGCAAGGCATAATTCTTCCATGAACATTCACAGGGAGCTTGACTATGTTGACACCCTTATTTCAAACCTCTAGCTTCCATCCAGAACTCTGAGACAGTACATTTTTATTGTTTTAAGCCAACAAGTTCATAGTAATTTGTTACAGCAATCCTAGAAAACTAATTCAGGATCTCTTTGTGAAACACATCACAGAATCTTTCCACAAACTGCTGAGGAGGCTGGAGAATTTATCCACTGACTTACATTTTATGCCATTGAGAGCTGCCCCAAGGCATTATGTTCCTGAACTTCTGGACAGATCTGTGTATAGTCCCTAAAGCTGAACTTCACTGATGCTAAAGAGAGGATCCAAGCAGGGAAGGGAAAAGGGCACGGGAGGTAGAAAGGTTGTTATTGTGAGGAATTGTCAACATCTTCATGGAAAGTCAGGTAGCCCATGGGCTCTCAGATGGGATATCAACATTATCTATTGCATATATTTTATGTTTTTATAAGACATTAGTATCATTGTTTTATACAACTGGTACTCATTTAAATTTATAATATTTAATTTGTTTCATTAGTTTGCATTTCTTCTTGCTTTTCTGTGATTTTCACTGGGATCATTTTTTTTCTTTGTAAAAACGAGAGTCTATCATATATTTTAGTTTATCAGGTGGCAAAAAGTTCTCTCAGTTTTTGTTTGTGTGAAAATGTGTTTATTTTATTTTATCTTTTTTTTAATTGAAGACTATCTTGGCTGGGTATAGATTTTGGGGTTGGCAGTTATTTTCTTTCACCACGTTTATGATGACATTTTATTTTCCTCTGGCTTTCATTCTTTGTTTGAAATGTTAGTTGGCAGTCTTATTTTTGTTCCTTTTAACAGTTTTCTTCTGGATGCTTTTAAGTCTGGTTCCTTGTGTTTGGTTTCAGCATTTTATAAATGTTTAGGTATGTTTTCCTTTATCCTACTTGAGTTTCATAATACTTCTTGAATTTGTAGTTTGATATCTTCAGTTTTGGAAAGTTGTCAGCTAGTATTTCTTTAGTTATTGCTTATATTCCATTCTTCTCTCTATTTGGAATTCTACTTATTCATGTATTACAGTTTGTCTCTGTATCTCATGTGGTTTTGATTTTCTTTTTCATATTTTTATTCTTTTCTTTTGCTATGCTTATATATGGATATTTCCCACTCATCTGTCTCCCAGTTCACAAACCCTGTGCCTATTCTGCTGTTTAAACTATTTGTTACGTTCTTAATTTCAATTAGCAAATTTTTCAGTACTAAAATATGCATTTGATACTTTTTTAAAAAGAATTAATTTCAGTGTTCTGGTAAAATTCAAATGAAAAAGTGCAATATTTTACCAGAAAATGGTAGTCTATGAAACTGTTATGTTCAAGTCTGTTTCTGCTATTTCCAACATCCAGATTATGTGTTAATCTGTTTCTGTTGTTCATTTTTCCTTTTTATTTTCAGTCATTTGGTCTTGACACTGTGTGAAGCTTGGATTAGACTACCTTCTTCCAAAGAGAATTTGCTTTTCTTCTTGTAATCAGTGAAAATAAATGCTGATCTCTTTAATCCATTCAAAGTTTCTAGTCCTGGTGAGGGCTGCTGTAGAACCAGTGCTCCAACTCCCAAGGTGTAACCTTTCAGAGAATCAACTGGAATCTGGAGTATATACCTTCTTAGTGGCCTCTGATTCCCCATTTCCTTTTCTCTTCATCTAACCGCTAAATTTTAAACTACCTTTCTGCTGGTCTTTTCAGCTTTTTTCTTGATGCAGTTCAGGAATTGAAAACCACCTCAAGGGAAAGGAAGCAGATAATATATGGCTGACTTTAAACACGTTCTTCTTCTTCTTTTTTTTCTGGAATCTTGGCTCCTTAAAACCTTGTTGCATAAAATTGTTCTTCTTCTATTCCTATCACAGCTATTTTCTTGTTTGTGTTTTTCCAGTTTTTATTTATCTCTTTTGGTTGCTGTCTTACAGCAGACTACAGTTTTAAGATAGAAATTCTAATTTATTGTATGATTGTAGTGAATAATACCAGCAGTAAATGTGAAGACATTTTTTCTTTGAGAGTCTCTGGAGGGTTTTTTTCCCCCATAACCATTAATACTATAAGTGCAAATGTCATACTTTTATGAAGGTAGAAATAATACAGGAGGAAAAGGTCTAAAGACCTCAAGAGATTATTGTTATATAATCCACTCCTTTTCTTACCTCCCAAAGCACCTCAGGTGATTATCCCTTTTAATTAATTAATTAATTCAATTAAAGCTAAAGTTTTTAAACAAATATTAATTTCTTGTCACCATGTGCCCAGAACCATTCTAAACACTAGGAGCTGATGAACGGGGAAAGTGATATTGAGTGGGTGGCTTGGGAGCAGGAAGATAATAGTCTCCTGGACAGAAAAAAATAGCAAGTATACAAAATCAGAAAACAAATAAATATGAATTATATCACACCGATTATAAGTGTGGAAGGAATAATGATATAATAAAGATTCACAGGGCAAGAGACACTATCTAATGAGATATTATGGCTGTTATTGTGACAAAGTTATTTGGTTATTTGCAACCAAAATTTCTGCTAAGATGAGTTAGTCTCATATCTTTCATGATCTCCTTAGGGGAAAAGTGTTCATTTATTCAATGTGCTTATTCTTATAATATGTCATTAATCACCATTACAAGTCCCAGAATGAGAAATTGTACATAAATATCCACATAAAGAATATTCCAGTCAATGAATAAGCTCTAGGAACAAATCCTCTCTTTATGAGGTTACCAATCGCAAACAAATAACAGATTAAGGGCACTTCATGTTATAATCATTTGTATTTTTATGTAAATAAAAATAAAATGATTTTTAAAATAATTTTCACAAGAAAACTGGACAATTTCTTGTTGTGATGTTCTAGTTTTGTTGTTTTGCCAAAGGTGTTACAGAACTCAATTATCCTAAGTCGTTTTTAAGATTGTATGCTTTTATTTTCATATTTATTTATGATTTTACTCTGAGGCAAACCAGCAATAATAATATATTATGAAATGCTTTCTTTTTAAATAGCAATAAGATCATGGATCATGGAATGGAAAGAGTAGTAATAAAGCCATTATTTTAAATATAAAAGCTCAGTGTTTTTGAAGTATTGGTAGAAAAGTATTGTTAAGTATCATTTACAATGTCTGCATTGACATAGCATTATGCAAAATGCTATAGCAAAAAAGTAAGATAAAATCTCTTTATATATCAATATGTGTACATATAAACACACACACATTACAAAAAATGCCAAAATGCTTTAAGAACCATAATAAAATATACTGAGTACTGTTTTAAAATCTAGTTGATGCAAGTAGCAATCCATTTACAAGATATAATCTGAGAAACAAAAAAGAAATGATAGCAGAAGCAAAATAGCTGAAATACCAAAGAGAAGCTTAACGAGAAACGAGCATCATCTATAAGAAGAAAACTTTAAAATTATGAAAGACACAAAAGAAGATTTAAACAAATGGAAAGTTCTCCTTTAGCCTTGAATAGAAAAACCCAACATCACAAAAAGGAGCCAAAGGAAAAAAAAAAACAAAAACCAACAATATAATGAAATCAGTTCTCTCAATGTTAGTATTATTAATTAGTTGGTAAAATATAAATAATAATTCTAGAAAAATAATGAGTAAGACTACCTTTGTAAATTGTTAACCACATTATAAAGCTAACAATATAAAAACAGAATGGTATATATTTATAACTAGATAAAGCAGAATACAAAATTCAGAAATTCATCTAAATCCATGAGGCATTTTTTTTTCATTTGATAAAGAAAGCATTTCAATGAAGTAAGAAAGTATGGATTAATAAGCAAATTAAACTGGGCCCATCAGCTAGTCATTTGGAAAAATAAATAAATTTGAATTCCTACTTAATACACAATAAATTCCATACGGGTCAAAGAATTACAGGTGAAAACCCAACCGTGAAGTTTTATGGGAAAACAAAACAAAGCAACAAAACATGTACCATTCTTTTATAATCTCAGAATAAGAAAGGCCATTAAAGTATTGCACAAAATTTCAGAAGCCTCAGAATAGTATATTGATAAATTCAACTATACTAGAATATAATATTTCTGCTTAAAAGAAAAAAAGCAAGCAAATTCAAAAAAAGTGACAAATGGGGAAACATTTGCTCATATCATAGTGTATCGATTTCCCTAATATGTAAATATGTATACCAAAATAATAAGGTAATATCTATAAACATTATGAAATTTGTGAAGTATATGATAAGACAGTTCACAGAAAATGAAATGTAAATATTTGGCTCTTAAATATATTAAACATATGAAAAGACACCATACATTTCATCAACAAGGGAAATGCTAAATTAAAATTATGAGATGTTATAATTTTTCCCTATATATTTGGCAACTACCAAACAGTTTGATTACACAAAGTCATTTTCATACTTCTTAAAATAAGTATGAATTGGTACATCTTTATGGAAGGTAATTTAGCACTAGTTAGAATAATGTTTTAACAATGTCCTTATTTTTTGTCCTTATTCATATTCCACTATTGGGAATACACCCTACATAAGTATCCACACTTATATAAAATGGCCTATGTGTAATATTAGTCATTGATCTGTCTTTTAATATTGCAAAAACTTTGAAGAAAATCTATTTTCATCATTCAGGGAATTGTTAAGAATGTTATATCACATTTATATAATAAATAAATGTAGTTATTAAAAAGAATTAGGCAGAACTTGATGTGTTTTAAGAGACTGAAGATCTTTAAGATATATTTATTAAGGAAGGAAATAAAATGATAACTACTTTTTTCAGAAACTACCTTTTATGGACTGAATTATGTTTCCCCCAAATTAGCATGTTGAAGTCCTAAACCCCAGTACATTAGAATGTGACTGGATTTGAAAATAGAGCCTTTAAAGAGATAATTAAGGTATTTTGAAGTCATATGAGTGTACCCTAATCCATTATGACTGGTATCCTTACAAGAAGAGTAAATTCAGATGTAGACTATTTACACAAACAAAGGTGTAGCCATGTGAGGTGCAAAGGCAGCATTCTGCAAGCTGAGGGGAGAAGCCTCAGAGAAGCCACATATTCCTATGCCTTGATCTTTGACATCTAACCTCCAGAACTATGAGAACATAGACTTCTGTCTTGTAAGTCACCCAGTCTGTAGTATTTTGTTACAGCAGCTCTAGCAGACTCATATACTACCATTTGTGTAAAAATAATATAGATATATATAGGTATGTATTTGCTGTATGTATATAGAAAATCTCTTGCAGACTGGATAACATGGTTACAATATTTCCGCTAGGGAAAATAACTGTAGTGTTGATGAAAAGGTGGGAGACAGACTTCTGGAAAAAGGAATACCCTGGGAACCAGAAGAAGGGTTTGAATAGCAGCCTCCATCCATCTATTACCATATTACCTGGAGAAAAGTTGCCTAGCCATACAGTGTCTCAGTATGAGCACTGAAGGACTTCCCAGTGTCTTCACATGAAAATACAATAAGTATTATATTGTTTGAAAAGTTTTTATCTGCGTAGGAAAAGAGTGACAACCAAGGAATTGTAAATATGTGAACATTCATTATCAAATTAAAGGATTAGTCTTGTGTCATAAAGACCAAAGTTCAGAAGAAACTAAAGATAAGGGCATGTTTTTAGCTCTGTCCCGAGCAAGGAAAAACTGAAGAAGTAATCCTATTGATTATGGGCAGATGGCATAAAGTTAGCAAACAAGAAAGAGAGAAAATAGGAATCTCCTATTTTATTTCTGTTCTCCCTGTCAAAGAGAATGATCTTCAGACTGTAAAGAGTAGGAAATACATTGGGTATGGAAAATTGAAACTGAAAGATAAGTGAAGAGATTGTAAGAGAGCACCCAGCTACTCAAAATGAATCCAATTTTCTGGAGCCAGATGAATTGTTCTAAGATACTGAGAGAACTTTTTAGCTGAGAGCACTTGGCTACCATCAGTAATCATCAAGGGAATGTAAGAGAAGAATAAATGTTACCCTGGTTTCAAAAAGTTTCAGAAGGTGCCTTTCACAAACCATAGATGTGAGGTCTTTTACTTTTTATTTTTGTATTTCTTGGGCTTGATATGTTGTAAGAGGATTAAGATAATTTTCTAGAGCAAATGAGTAATCTGTTGAGATGTGAGCTTGTGGAAAGGAAATGAGCAATCACTAGGAACCGTATTGGATTCAGAGAGAATAGGTCATGGGTTACCAACTACAGAGCTGGTCTCTCACTCTTCTTTGTTCCTGCAGGTCACTTTCCCCATATCTCTATCATGACTTTTGTGTTATGAGGGAGGTCTTTACTTACATATGTGTTTCTTTCAATGGACTGTGAGCTCCTCAGGATTTGGAGGACACTCTATTTTAGAGCCTGAGCTTGTAACGTTCTCTTTATTTTTATAGCACTAGAAGACTGCAGGTTTGGGTGTAATATCAACTACAGTCAGAGTTAGGGTACACGTGTGGCATTTGACAAAATTGCTAATTATGCACATGTGGGCACAATGGAGAAAAGCTCTACAATTAGGACTTGTAGTTTGTTGAGCTGCATTACCTAAGGGGCAGAGGCTAATGGATGTTAATGAGAGGAAGATCTCTATTTAGCTCATATAAAGTCTTATCTTCATCTCTGTCTTTTTTGAAATTGCAGAGGTCCTTGTCTATGGCCCTACCATCCTGAATGTGCTCAATCTCATCTGAAATTGTAGACGTCCTAGATCCACTCAGAAAGCTTATGAATCACATAATATTGACTGAGTACTGCGCCAGGCTTCTGTTACAGTTAAAACAGTGGACAAGGAGGGGCTCAGTCTTCACTATGGGAGCATGTGAAGCCTGACAGAAACAACAGATAAATATTTTTAAATAAAACAGAAGAAATGTGAGTGGCTGCTCCATAATCTCCCCATAGGATGAGTTTAGTGTTGGTAATCTTATTCAAATTTGCCTGTAAGGCTTGTCTTTAAGTTGTTTGACCTTACGTTGTCTTTAAGTTGTATAAGCTAAATAAAATTAGTCTCAAATTTTATTTATGTTTAGCTATATGTTTATTTGGGGGCCTTTAGAGTGAGGGATGCTCTGGAAAATTATGGGAACACAGGTTGATCTGAAGCTTGTTGATAGTGAGTTTGACGACAGAGAAAGTACAGATTGCACTGGGGTTACCTAGTGGAGGTATCTAACCTAGGTCTACATCCATCAGACATATGACCTAATTTAGTGGAATTGATGTCATACCTAAGCCATGAAGATGAATAAGAAGGAGAAATGGGATAAAACCACATGTTGCAGGTGGAAGGAACAGTACCTGCCAACTTCTAGAGGCAGGATCATGGGCCCTTTGAATATCTAGAAATTTACTCTGACTAGAACACAGAACGAGAATGAGGGAGTGTGACATGATGGCCCTACAGAGAATTACCATAAGGAGCCTTGTCATTGCAAAGGTAAAATCTGTACTTAATCCTCTGAGTAGTGGAAGCAAATACAGGTTTTTAATGCTGGAGTATAACCATCAGTTTCTGTTTTTAGTAAGACTTCTTGATATGGAGAACACATTGAATGGGCTACACATGGAGGGAGGGTGACTACTTAGAAACCTGTCACAGTGGCAGGAGATTTTGAGTGGGAATGGAGGAAGGGAGAAGGGACCTGTGAAATATTTACATGGTCATATTGATAGAAATCTGGGATCTATTGCATGGGAATATGAAAAAGGGGAAGAGTCTTTTGAAATCTAAGTCTCCAGCATGGACTCCTGTATAGACAGTGATGCCACTTACTTGAGCTAGAACATGGGAGGAAAAGCATGTATGGGATTTTGGGGGGTAGATGAGGAATTCTCTGTGATAGGTGACGCACAGGAGAGAGGCAGTAATGGAGATGCATATAAAGAAATCAACTGTATATAGATAAGTCATTTTTCTTTTCCATGCTTGCCTTTAAGAATTTGATTGTTATTATGGTACGAAATGAACATACACGACAATGTTTGTGAACCCCTTGTTTAGCCTTTTTGGATTCTAAATGAAGTATCACTGTAGGGGGATGAATTGAGTCACCTAGAGAGTATGTGTAGACTGAGAATAGGAGAAGGCATAGTATGGGACCCTGAAAAATAATAGCAATGGGCAGAGAATAATGACCCTGCAAGGTAACTAAGGAAGAGAATTCAGAGGGTTCAAAGGAAAACAAATGGATTGTATGTCACGAAAACCAAGTGAAAAAATACGTGAAGCATGTGGAACTTGTTAACAGTGTAAAATATTAGAGGGGTGGCAAATACACTGAATGAACGAATGAGAGCATACACATATTTCAAGCAGCTTGAATGATACAATAAATCCACCAAGAAGAAATTTAGTATTATTAAATGTAAAGGCCTATCCTGGGTCCAAATAGTTAACTGAAAAAATGATATGACAGAAACATTTTTATTTAACCAAAGGACATGAAAGATATTAGGGTTAGTGTGGATCATTAGAGCAAATTTTGTCTACAATAATGGACATAGAGTAGGAAAAATAAGTAACTGTCTCAATCCTAGACCTCAGTAGCTTTTAGTAGTTTAAGGTTTGCCTTCGTAAAACATATAGGTTAGAAAATATTTGTGTCTTAGAAAATATAAATTGAACAAATATTGATTCAGTAATAATAATAATAATAATAATAAGTTGATTCAGTAATTCAGAGAATTCCTGGAAATTACTTGTACCTAAAAATGACTGCTTCTTAAATCGGTATGTTCCTCTTTAATGTAGAAGGAATTCTAGCAGAGGTTACATAGTAGAATGTCTGCAATATTGAAAGACTAATGAGGCAGCAATTTGAGATTGGAGCTGGATAACCATTAAGTTTTATACTAGTTTTTCTAATCTATGATTTGAAGATTTCTTCAAAAAATTAAAATATAAGCATTATTAAATCTAGAGAAAACTATAAATGTTTTCTCAGTCAACCTATGGCTCTATAATTGTGTTATCAGGTTTAATATTTCCTATACTGTAATTGTTTTACAACCCCGACAAACTTTAAACACAAAGTTCTATTATGGTCATTCAAATGTTTAAAATAATGATGGATAGATAGACAGATGTGTAGAAAATAGATAGATATAGATATATAGATACTGATATATATTTTAACTATCTGAATATAATAAAATAAAAGGAAATATATCTGCTACAGCAATGTTGATGTAAAAATAAATATTGAATATATTAAGTTGTTAACACAATATACAGCACCAGAAAGGTACTTATAAAATTAGCATTTAAAAATAAAAACCTTATTTCCAGAATTATGTAATACAAATGACTTTCATCAAGCTTTCAATACTTTAAGTTGATCATTGTCTTGAAAATCTAAAAGAAATTAGACACAAAAATTGTAACTAATAAGGAAAAAACTTCTCTTTGGAAGCCTATGCAAAGAATGTGTTACGAATTATAATAAAACTAATAACTTTTCCTGCATTCCAGACAATTTTATAACATTGAGAAGGGATAGCTTAAAAATGAAAAGACGCAAACTCTTAATCAAAATTTGTACAAACTGATCTGTATCTTATATATGCTGTTATTCACACACACTGTAGAAAAAAACTTTCAGTCTTGTCCAGCTGCTGGAGAAAGGAAGGTTGTGCCTATATTGAAACCTGGCTCAGATCGTCTACCCACAAGAGTTGATTCCAGCCAGCCTTACGGCTTTGCCAAGAAATAGGGAGAAAAAGATGCTTAAGATGACTTATTCAAAGAAGCAAAGACAAAGAAAGGCTGTATGATTTCTATGGCCCTGTGTAATTCAGGTCCAAAATGATTCATTCCTCTTGAGCAAGGATAAGCTTAAAAAATTAGCCCATTTTCCTCTACTTCAGGCTTTAGTGCCCACATCAGCAAAAAGTAACAAAGAGCTCACTTTGAAAGAAACCCTACAGCAGACAGCAAAACCTGACCACAAAAGACCCATTTGTGAAGAGATTATCACCAAGGCAGCTTGTAGTTAGATACCTTATGATTTGAGACAAAATAGGTTCACAGGAGTCATGGTTCTTTAGAACAAAACAGATTCATAGAAGACATGTTGTTATTATTATTATTATTATTGTTGTTGTTGTTTGTTTGTTTGTTTGTTTGTTTTTGAGATGGAGTCTCACTCTGTCACCCAGGCTGGAGTGCAATGGCACAATCTTGGCTTACAGCAACCTCTGCCTCCCAGGTTCAAGCAATTCTCCTGCCTCGGCCTCCTGAGTAGTTGAGATTACAGATGTGCACCATCACACCTGACTAATTTTTGTATTTTTAGTAGAAACAGGGTTTCACCATGTTGGCCAGGCTGGTCTCGAACTCCCAACCTCAGGTGATCTGCCTGCCTCAGCCTCTCAAAGGGCTGGGATTACAGGCGTGAGCCACTGCCCTCGGCCCGTGTTTCTTTTAAACACATTTTTTTGAAAAAAACTTTGACCGTATGAAAATTGGCATTCAATTTCAACAAGATTTGTGTACAGAACATCTTCAAAAACTCATTTACATGTAAGCAGGTGGTTAAATATTTATATTACTAATCATAATTAACCTCAATATTGCCAAAAACATTACTGAGGTATTATATATACAAAACATTGACTATATATCTAGCATACAAAACATGGTCTCTAATATCATCCCTACTAAAAGAAATCAGGGGCTCCACAGAGCAATGACTTATTCCAGGGGTAGGGCATAGAACATCTTTTGATATCAGAATGTAAAGAGGTGTTTTAAAAATGATATGTGCATATCACAAAGACATAGGAGCCAGGCTGAAAGGGCTCCCATTGGCCAAATCCAGGACAACTTGAGCACCAAAATAATTAGGAAAAGTAAGAAATTTTAAACCATTGAAATAAAGTACAATCTATTAGCTCACACCATAAGAAATAAATGTTACATGATGGATACGAACATACATACATACATGTATACATATGAAGGAGTGTCAAATATTGAACAGGGGAGGAATGGTGGAGTTGAAAAAATCATGATTTTGCAGCCATCCAAATAAAGATTGGAATATTGGATCAAGTAAGAGTCATCAATGGATGATCAATGTAGAAGGAAATTTACATGAGAAACAGCATATTTAAATGGTCATAAAGATTCTTCCCACAGATTACTCATTGGTAGCAATGCCATGCAGAAATTGGACAAAGTATTGACCAGGCAATCAACATTAGTGCCACCAATGAGGGGGAAGATGGACACCAAACACTTCCAGATGTGACATCCTGAGAAAGGCATGCCACTTATTTATTATTCCAACCATCACCATGAGAAAACATCTAACAAAATCAAAATGAGAAGTCCTCTGTTTAAAAGGAAAGATAGTTTATTCTTCAAAAATTTTTAATGTCAAAAAGACAGTAAAAATACTTAAGATTCTAAATACAACTGATCATAAAGTGAACTTTGTAATGAAGGAAAAACATACCGTAAATATATTATGAGGTCAGTGGGCAAAATTGGAATGCAAAGAGGAGATTACACAAAAGTATTCTATCAAATTGATAATACTATAGCAATTATATAACAGAATATGCCTACTCCTAAGAAATATACATTGAAATCTTTAAGGGTAAAGAATCTTATTTTAATCATCTTAATTTCACATGATTCAGAAAATAAACCCAGAAAACACACACACACACAAAATAAATAAATAAATAAATAAATAAATAAATAAATAAATAAATAAGGTAAATGGAAATAAGTTGTTAACAATATTTTGGGTAAAAGTTGAACTTGTGTAAGTTGAGTAAAAGGTATATTTTTATTTGAGAAAAAGGTATATGGGCAATCTTTGTACTGTTGATATTTTTGCATTTTTGTACTACTCTTACCTTTCACAAATTTTATATGTATATAATTATTTTCAAATAAAACATATTTTTAAAAGCCCTATGACCTGGACATGGTGGCTCATACCTGTAATCCCAGTACTTTGGGAGGCTGAGGTGGGAGGATCACTTGAAGCTGGGAGTTTGAGACCTGCCTGGGCAACATAGCAAGATCCTACTTCTGCAAAAGAAAATTTAAACATTTATTGTGTGTGATGGCACACACATATAGTCCCAGCTACTCAGGAGGCTGAGGCAGGAAGACCACTTGGCCCCAGGAGTTCCAGGCTACAGTGAGTTATAATTGTGCCACTGCACTCCAACCCAAGTGACAGAGCAAGAATCTGTCTCTTCTAGATCATTGGGAATAAAGATGTATAGTATGCAGTTGTGTCATCCTTGAGTACAAATTCTAATTGGAACACATGTTTATCCAAAACTAATGTTAAGGATCGTAGCATGGCAAAATAATAGCAATATAATACTTACACTGTGTTTTCACTTTTTGAGCACAGACTATTTTTGGTGCTGTAAGCCTTTCAAAATGAAATAGAGGTAACTTATAATGGCAGCTTAAATTAGTGTCTTTCCAGTAAATGGTTTTACAGTTAATCTGATTGATCCTGATGTTAAACGTGCCTTAAAAATTGAAATCAATAGAATGTCTCACTTCTCAATGGTGGTCTCAAGTGTTCCTAATGTGCATTTATTTTTAACAATTTACCTGAGACCGTAAAACCATTTTATCACTAGAGCCAACCAAATGTGAAGGGCGGAGGATGGGAGACAGCAGAAATGACCACGTATCGAATTGCAAGGACAAACTTTAATACTTACTCAGCAACCATACTTTATTTTTGAAAACTTTCATGTTACTATGGGAACATGAAAGAGTGAAGTACACATATGCAAGACAACAATAATAAATTCATGAACTATAAGAGGATTGCAATGAACAAAAACACATGCACAGAGAATTGTTTATCATCATTTGCAGCAAACAGGAGCAACCTGAAAGCCTCAAGGAGTCCTACAAAGTAGGATCTCAGGCATGAAATACTCATGGTGTATATGGAACCAATATACAATAAAATCTGCAGATTATCTCCTCATTTATAGTTGAGAAAAGGTCTGTTCAGGAATTAAGGCATGGTGCTGTGCACACATTCAGATGGTAAGGCTGAAGATAACACAACAATTTGCCCTTCAAGGTTCCCACCCATTCTTGTTGTGTTCTGAAGCTTCCTTACTTCTCAGCTTCACATCTGGTGTTTCTAGGCCTACTTTTGGGTATCCATGTCTATTTCCCCAACTAGGCCCATGAACAGGACATTAATTTGGCCTCAACATCCATTCTTCCTCCCTCAAAACACCATAATTTCCTTTTGAGCGATTACTTCTCCACCACATTGTGTAGTTTGGGTGAAATACTTAATCCATTCCAGAGGAGAAGCTACAAGGTTGCCTGTAACCTCTTTCTGGAAGATTCTTCCTTCTCACCACACCATACAATTAGCTTCAAGCTGTGCCGTAACCTGTGCCAAGCACATGCTTTTTCTGAAGACTTTGAACCTTAAGTAAATTATGCAAGGCCGCAATAATATAAAGAAATAAAAATAAAGCTGGTTGAGTTTACTCACTCTCTGATTCCAAATTTTCAACTAACCATAACCATACTACCTCTATATTTTTTGCCACATCCAGATTTATTTTCCACAAGCCATCTCCCAACCATTCCTTCCTTTTTACCTCCCTCAACATAAATTCTAGAGTTGAGCTCTATAATCACCTTCAACTTCCTTTTACTTCCTGTGTCCCTCTCTTCTTCCAAAATGTTCCTAGTGAAAAATAAATTCTGGATGGTTTCATATTAATTATATATATATAATATTGTATATAATATATAATATAATACATATAATTTTATATATAGAGAGAGTTCAGATTCAGGGGATACATGTACAGGTTTGTTACAAGGGTATGTCTTGTGATGCTGAGGTTTGGGCTTCTATTGATTCCATTACCCAAATAGTAAACATAGTATCCAATAGGAAGTTTTTTAGCCCTTGTCCTCTCCTTCCTCCTTTTTGTAGTCTCCAGTGTTTATTGTTTCTTTCTTTCTATCCGTGTGTACCCAATGTTTAGTTCCCACTTATAAATCAGAACGTGTGGTATTTGGGTTTCTGTTTCTGCATCACTTAGGCTAATGGCCTCAGGGCATCGATGTTGCTGGAAAGGCCATGATTTCATTCTTTTGATGACATTGCATTGTAATGCATGGTATAAGTGTGCTACATCTCCTTTGTCAAATCCTCCCATTGATGGGCACCTAGATTGATTCCATATCTTTGCTACTGTGAGCAGTGCTGCAAATATTTTCTCCCATTCTGTGATTGCATGTTTACTCTGCTGATAGCTTCTTTTGGCATGAAGAAGCTCTTTAACTTAATTATAATAGGTCCCATTTGTCATTTTTTGTTTTTGTTGCATTTGTTTGTTTGTTTGTTTTTGCACTTACTCTTATGCGTGCAGGTGTCTTTTTCATAAACAATGCATTTTCCTTTGGGTATATACCCAGTAACGGATTGCTGGGTCAATGGTAGTCGTATTTTCAGTTCCTTGACAAATCTCCAAGCCACTTTCTACAGGGTCTCAACTAATTTGCATTCCCACCAACAGTGTATAATCATACAATTTTTTTCTGCAACCTCCCAACATGTTACTGTTTTTTTCTATTAAAAAAAAACAAGATTTTTACAAAAATAACTTACAAGTTTCACAAGTTACAAACTTACAAGTTACAAGTTTTTTATAAAAAAATGAACTTTAAAAAAGTTTTACATAGTAGCCATTCTTCCTGGCATGAGATAATACCTTATTGTGGTTTTGATTTGCATGTGTCTGCTGATTAGTGATGTTGAACATTTCTTCATGTTTGCTGGCTGCTTGTATGTCTTCTTTTGAGAAGTATCTGTTCATATTCTTTGCCCACTTTTTAATGGGGTTATTTGTTTTTTACTTGTTGATTTGTTTCAGTTCCTTATAGATTCTCGATATTCGTCTTTTGCCAGATGCATAGTTTGCAAATATTTTCTCCCATTCTAGAGATTATTTACTCTGTTGATAGTTTATTTTGCTGCACAGAAGCTCTTAGTTTAATAGGTGCCAATTGTCAATTTTTGTTTTGTTGCATTTGCTTTTGAAGACTTAGTCATAAATGATTTGCCTAGGCTGATGTCCAAAGTGTAATTCCTAGGTTTTCTTCTAGGATTTTTATACTTTGAGTTCTTACATTTAAGTATTTAATCCATTTTGAGTCAATTTTTGTAAATGGTGAGAGGTAGATGTCCAGTAGCATTCCTTTGCATATGTTTAGCTAGTTTTCCCAGCACTGTTTATTAAATAGGAGATCCTTTCTCCATTGTTTATTTCTGTCAACTTTGTCAAAGATCAGTTGGTTGTAGGTCTGTGGCTTTACTTCTGGGTTCTCTATCCTGTTCCTTTGATCTATGTGTCTATTTTTGTATTAGTGCCTTGCTGCTTTGGTTGCTATAGCCTTGTAGCAACCCAACTTTGAAGTTGGGTAATGGGATGCCTCTGCCTTTGTCCTTTTTGTATAGGATAGGTTTGGCTATTTGGGCTCTTTTTTGTTCCATATTAATTTTAGAATTTTTTTAATTCTGTGAAAAATGACATTGGTGATTTGACAGGAATAGCACATAATTGATAGACTGCTTTAGGCAGTATAGACATTTTAACAATATTGCTTCTTTCAGTCTATTAACATGGATTTTTTTATATTTGTTTATGTCATCTCTGATTTCTTTCATCAGTGTTTTGTAGTTCTCCTTGCAGAGATATTTCACTTCCTTGTTCAGATGAATTCCTAGATATTTTATATTTTTATGGCTATTGTAAATGGGATTGTGCACTTGATTTGTCTCTCGGCTTAAATGTTATTGGTACGTAGAAAGGCTACTGATTTTTCCATGTTGATTTTGTATCCTGAAGTTTACTGAATATATTTATCAGGTCTAGGAGACTTTTTGGCAGAGTCTTTAGAGTTTTCTAGATATAGAATCGCATCACTAGTGAAGAGAGATAGTTTTACTTTCTCTTTTCGTATTTGGATCCCTTTTAGTTCTTTCTCTTGGCTGAGTACTTTGGCTGAGATTTCCAGTACTATGTTGAATAGGAGTGGTTAAGGGTGGACATCCTTGTCTTGTTCCAGTTCTTAGTGGAAACGCTTCCAGCTTCTGCCGTTTAGTATGATGTGGGTTGTGGTTTGTCATAGATGGCTTTTATTATTTTGGAGTATGTTCCTTTGATGCATAGTTTGTTGAGAGTTTTTACCATGGATAGATGTTGAATTTTATTGAACGATTTCTGCATCTATTGAGATGATAGTATGGTTTTTGTTTTTAATTTTGTTTATATGGTAAATCGCATTTACTGATTTGCAAATGTTGAATCAGACTTGCCTCCCAGGAATACAGTCTGGTGGATCATGGTAAACTAACTTTTTGATGTGATGTTGTAATTGATTTGCTAGTATCTTGTTGAGAATTTTTGCATCAATGTTCATCATGGATATTGCCCTGAAGTTTTCTATTTTCATTGTGTTTCTGTAAGATTTTGGTATTAGAATGACAGTGATTTTGTAGAAGAAGGGGAAAATACCTCCTTCTTGATTTTTTAGACTAGTTTCAGTAGGATTGGTACCAGCTCTTCTTTGTACATTTGGTAGAATTCAGCTGTGAATCCGTTTGGTCCACGGCCTTTTTGTTTGTTAAGTTTTTTATTACTTTTATTACTGGCTCAATTTCAGAACCCATTGTTGTCTGTTTAGTATTTTAATTTCTTCCTGATTCACTTTTGGGAGATTGTGTGTTTCCAGAAATCTATCCATTTCCTCTAGATTTTTTAGGTTGTATGCATAGACGTATTCATAGTAATATCTGAGGATCTTTTGTATTTCTGTGGAATTGGTCATAATGTCACTGTTATCATTTCTGATAAGTTTATTTGGATCTTCTCTTTCTCTCTTTGTTAATGTAGCTAGAGGTCTGTAGATCTTGTTTATTCTTTCAAATAAACCACTGTTTATTTCATTAATGTTTTGTATGAATTTTTTGTCTCAGTTTCATTTAGTTCTGTTCTGATTTCAGTTATTTCTTTTCTTCTGCTAGCTTTGGGATAAGTTTGCTCTTGTTTTTCTAGTGTCTTTAGATGGAATGTTAGATTGTTAATTTGAGATCTTTCTATCATCTTGATGTAGATGTTTAATGCTATAAAGTCTTTTCTTAACATTGCTTTGCCACATCCCAGAGGTTTTAATATATTGTGTCTCTATTTAATTTATTTCAAAGAATTTTTTTAAATTTTTGCCTTAATTTTGCTGTTTAGCCAAAAGCCATTTAGAAGCAAGTTGCTTGGCTTCCATGTAATTATATGGTTTTAAAAATTCCTTTTGGTATTGATTTCTATTTTTATTCTACTGTGGCCTAAGATTATGGTTGATCTGATTTTGATTTATTTGGATTTATTGCAACTTAGTTTACAACCAAGTATGTTATAAATCTTGGAATATGTTCTGTGTGCAGAGGAGAAGAATGTATATTTAGTGGTTGGTGGCACATTTAGTGGTTGTCTGTTGGTTACAGTTGCTCAAGTGTCCAATTTAAGTCTAGAATTTGTTAGTTTTCTGCCTTAGTGATCTCTCTAATGCTGTCAGTGGAATGCTGAAGTCTCCCACTATTATTGTATGTCTGACTAAGTCTTTTCTTAGGTCTGGAAGTAATTGTTTTATGACTCTGCATTCTCCAATGTTGGGTGTGTATATATTCAATCTTAGGAGAGTTAAAACTTCTTATTAAATTGAACCTTTTATCGTTATGTAATGTCCTTCTTTTTGCTTTATTACTGTTGGTTTAAACTCTTTATTTCATACTCCTTATTTTAAACACTGATTTCTGCTCTTTTTTGTTTTCCATTTGCAAAATAGATCTTTCTCTATACCTTTACTTTGAGCCTGTGGGTGTCATTACATGTGAGATGGGTCTGTTGAAGATAGCAGAAGGATAGGTCTTATATTTTTTTTTTTATCCATTTTGCCACTATATGTGCTTTAAGTGGAGCATTTAAGCCATTTACATTCAAGGTTAATATTGATATGTAAGGTTGTGTTCCTGTTGCGGTGTTGTTAGCAAGTTCCTTCGTAGTTTCAATTGTGAAGTTGTTTTATAGTGTCTGTGAGCTATGTATTTACATGTGCTTTCATTGTGTGTATCTTTTTTTTTTTTCTTTTCATGTTTAGAACTCCTTTAAGAATCTCCTGTAGACTCAGTCTGGTGGTGACAAATTTGGTTTGTGATTGCTTGTCTGAGAAAGACTTAACTTCTTGATTTATGAAGCTTAGTTTGATGGTATGTGAGATGCTTGGCTGGCATGTGTTTTCTTTAAGAATGCTAAAAATGAGCCCTTAGTCTCTTCTGGCTTGTAAGACTTTTCCTGAGAAGTCTGCTGCTAGTCTGGTTGCTTTCCTTGTATAAGTAATATGGTCTCTTTCTCTAGTAGCCTGTAAACATTTTTTCTTTTGCATTAATCTTGGATAGCCTGATAACTATGTGCCTTGTATAGTATCTATGGTTATCTTATATAGTGTTTTACCGGAGTTCTCTGGATTTCTTATATCTGCATGTCTACCTCTCTAGCAAAATTTGAGAAAGTTTTCTAAAGTATATTCCTCAAATATGTTTTCCATGTTGCATATATTTTCTCTTATTCTCTCTCAGGAATACCAGTAAGTCATAGATTTGATTGCTTTGCCTAATTCCATATTTCTCAAAAGGTTTGTTTTTACTCTTTTTTCTTTATTTTTGTTTGTCTGGGTTAATTCAAAGGACTGGTCTTCAATCTCTGAAATTCCTTTTCTGTTTGTTTTAGTCTGTTGTTAAGGCTTTCAATTGTAATTTGAAATTTCTGTAATAAACTTTTTCATCTGAGAAGTTCTATTTGGTTCTTTCCTTTTTTTTTTTTTTTTTTTTTGAGACGGAGTCTTGCTCTGTCACTCAAGCTGGAGTGCAGTGGCACGATCTCGGCTCACTGCATGCTCTGCCTCCCAGGTTCACGCCATTCTGCTGGCTCAGCCTCCGGAGTAGCTGGGACTACAGGCGCTCACCACCACGCCTGGCTAATTTTTTGTATTTTTAGTAGAGAAGGGGTTTCACCATGTTAGCCAGGATGGTCTCAATCTGCTAACCTCGTGATCCGCCCGCCTTGGCCTCCCAAAGTGCTGGGATTACAGGTTTGAACCACCGCGCGCAGCTTCTTTGGTTCTTTCTTAATGTAGCTATGCCATCTTTCAAATTCTGAATAGTTTTTCTGTTTCTTTTTCTTGGAATTCGACTTTCTCTTGGATCTCATTGAGTTTTCTTGCCATCCATATTCTGAATGCTACATCTATTATTTCAAACATTTCATTCTTGTTAGGATCCATTGCTAGGGACCTAGTGTGATCTCTGGAAGGTGACAAAACACTCTGGCCTATTATGTTTCCAAAGTTCTTTCACTGGTTCCTTCTCATCTGGAGTTGATGCTTTTTTAAATTTGTTTTTGAATTTAGTATTGTTTGGATGGGGATATTTTTATTTATATATATATTTTTTCTCTTGAGGGTATGACTGTGGTGTATGATGACTCCGGTATATGTGGTGTAGGATGGACTGGCTTTGTTTCTGACTGCTTTCAGATGACCATGGCTCTATACAGAATCCTTGGTCACAGATGGATTTCTGTGGTGGCTTTCTCAGATTCTGTTTGGCGTAGTGATATACTTTTGTTTGGAGGTATAATTCAGGCTACATTCTGGTAGAGGGCAATTAATAATAATAATTGGCTGGAGGTTTTACTCTGAGAATGCACACCCTTAGCAAGGCAGAGGTGACAGAGAAGTGCAAAAACACTCTTTTCCAGGGCTGCTGGCTTTCAGCAGAGGTGCGGCCACTGGAGAATCCCCAGAAGTATCTCTCTAAGCCCATGCTCCCTAAGCCCCAGTGGGAAGAGCCACAACTGTATCCACAGCAGTACACTGGGGGAAGGGGTGAGGGTTGAGAAATGATCCCCTCTCCAAGTCCATCCAGGACTTTGATGTGGCCTCTTCAGCAGCTGGCGCCATGCTTGCATTTCCTTTGACCAAAGCAGAGCTTTGGTAGACTGCACTCACCCATTTCTTAAGGGTAGTCTATGCCAAGGATTAGGTCTGAACCATAGTGGAGTCTGCCTCTCTTCCTCCCCTCAGAGCTGATTGGTCACTGTCCTCCAACTGACCAAGAAAGCAGGCTGGGACACTCAGCAATAGGTGGGGCACTCAGCAATCATGTGGGGCACACATGTAGATGGATTCCAGGTTGCAAAGCTATCCCTGGCTGAAAATCATACCACCCAAGAGAAACCTCAGCTTCAGCAGCTCTCTTCCAGCTCCAGTCCTGTCATGCGAGAGAGCCTACTTCCAGCATCTACTGCTGGAGTGTTCTCCACACTCGCCACTCAATTCTAGCTATGGGAGCCCTTCGCTAACTCCAGAGCAAGTGATCCAATCTCAGGCTTGAGATGAAAATGTCTGCAGTGGCTGTTGTTGCCAGGTCACCAAACAATGATTGACTTTGTGTGAGCCCAGTTTTAAAATGGCGTCTTTTACTCAGTCCTGGGTCTGAGAAAATGCCTACAGTTGTTCCCAGTGTTGTTGTCTCTCTTTCTGTCTCTCAGCCTCTCCCTGAGATAACTCCTGGGCTTGGGAGAAACCGAGTGTTCTCCCATGGCCTAGGTTGCACAGATCAGTAGCAGAGAGATGATACACAAAGGAAGACTGACTTCCCTTCTCACGTACTGAGGCTTCACTCACTTTATCAGCTGAATGCCATTGCAGAAGCTGCTTGCCCACTTCTCCTTCCCAGGGTCTGGGGTGTCCTTCATGATTCTGGTGAATTCCAATTTTAAATTTGAATTAAAATTCACAGAGTTGATCTTTACACACAAATGTGCTATTTCCAAGTGGCTGAGGCATGCCAAAAGCCTCTAATCCATCATCTTGGAAGTAAGAACTTATTTTAATTGATGAACACAGAATTAGTGAGTTCTTAGGACTTCACTGCAGTCTTCTGCTATTCTCTCATCAACTGATTCTCCTGTTTGCCAAATACCTCTTTCTTGATACCTGCTCTTTCCTCAAATGCCTAGTACCCCTTCTTCTCTACTCACTATCTTGCTTTTTTTTCACCAAGAAAAGAAATATAGCGTAATAAAGAGACCGAGCCAAAAGTTGGACAGCAAATGCACATTTGGGGTATGAGTAGCCCATTCGCCTACTGCTCATGCAGAAGCAAGATTGAAACCAGGAAAAGGGATGAGGCTAAATCTTCTTGACCTTGAAGAGGCCAAATCTAAGAGTTTACATACTGTTAAGTGGGCAATATATTAACCAAGTTTTCTGTAACAACCTCTAAGTCTCATGGCTTGCAAAAGCAAATATCGATTTTCATGCTCACAAAGCTGCTAGTAGTCTATGCTCCTGCTGACCTTGGATAAGTCTGTCTGGGCCACGCTGGATTCCAGTTTTCTGGGTGAGATGCAAGTGTGTTCCACATGACATTATTCTGGGGCTGAGCCTGAATGTGCAGTGGTTACGAGGGACATGCCATTCTCATGATGGATCACACAGACACAGGACCACAAGGGGAAATGGGGTGCTCCTTAAGGCCTCAGCTTAGAATTTACCAGCACATCCTCAATTCTACCACCAAAACAAGTCCCACAGACAAGCCCCTGGTGGGATGCACTGGAGAGTTCCATGGCAAACCAGAGAACGAGTGACAAATTGGGAACAATAATCCAATCTATCACAGGCAATACGTAACATGTTAAGGTTTGGGGGATCATTAGAAAAAGTAATCATGAAATAGGATATAGGTGGGGCTGGAAGAAAAGACCAGAATCCAAGAGATCACACAAGAAATTGTAACAACAGAGAGGGAAGTGATAAGATCATTTGCTAATGCAGCTTCAGTGGTAAAAAAGATGGAAATTAGAAGAGAAAAATGCAATACAATACCAAGGAAGAAACAACAAGACTGGTGACAGCCCTGATGCAAGGAAAGAGAAAGTGAGCTCAAGATAACACCAAGGATCTATTGATAAAAAATGTATAAGGGAAAATAAATATGGAAGAAAGATTATGAGTTTGGTTTCTTGTTTTGTAGTGAGTTCTGCTGCCTCCTTAGAATGAGGCACGCAGTCCTACCTCAGAGCAAAATCCCAGGCTGTCACGGCACACTCAACATTTGTCACATGGCTATGCTTCAATATCATATTTATATCAACGTAACCTCCAGATATGTGGGCATGAAATTAATAAGAAATGGCCAATATGCCTGTGCACTCCCACAGCCTAGTGTGCATACACTTCCTTACCATTGCTCTTATCACTGTCTTTTAGGGGCCAATTTACCAGTTTGCTTCTCTCTTACACTATTTCTTTTTTCACTTTGTAACCCTAGTGCCTCCAAAAGACACCGGGATTTTAGGAGTTCATTTTCCAGCTTCTACCATAGAGGCAGACAAAGAAGAAAGGGGGTTGTAATGGGTGCTGAATGAATCAAATACAGCATTGGCCACATTTAATATAACCAATATCAATTTATTGCTAGCAATGTAAAACTTTCAACTTATTTTTATTAATTTATTTTTTAAATCTTTTGATCAATCTAGGTAAATGGCTGGGCTTGCAAAAAAAAATCAAATATTTAATATTTAAAATGGAAAAAATGTCAGCTCTGGAGTTCACATTGTAAGTAATGGAAACAATTTTCAAAGACAGTGAAAGAAACCTGCCTGTACGGCTACCAATCACCAGGAGGAAGGAGGAGAGGCAGTAAAGAGGATAGGAATGCAACAAGAAAGCTAGCTTCATTTTTAGTGTGTCTTTGCTGCAGAGGAAAATAAGAACATTTTTTATAACAAAGGCCATTTTATAAGAGATTGGATTTTGTCCTTTCTAAAGTTACAGAATTACTTGAGAAAATAAAGTGTTGGAAGTTGTCAAAAAAGTATAACACTCACAGAAAATTTCTGAAATAAAATGTGAAAAAAGTAAAGACACATATATTAGAGTTTCTTTGACGAATTCTCCAAGAAAAACAATTTAAGTTGCCATTACAGATAGCATTAGTGCTTCTGTATGCTGAGTCTAGAATATCATCTTAAAGTGTTAAAAATTGAGCATGAATACAAATGTATACATTTTCAAAATATATTAAAATATTTTGGAATATGTTTAGGTATTTTCTTAAATTATCCAAACTTGTTTTTAGTTTACATCCCTAAGATAGCTAAAAGTAGAAGTATTTACTCTAATAAATATTTTCTTTTCTTTTCTTTTTTCTTTTTTTTTTTTTTTTTTTTGAGACAGGTCTCACTCTGTTGCCCAGGCTGGAGGACAGTGGTGTGATCATGGCTCACTGCAGCCTCAGCATCCTGAGCTCAAGCAACTTTCCCACCTTAGCCTCCCAAGTAGCTGGGACTACAAGCACATGCCGCCATGGTTGGATAATTTTTTAAACTGTTTTTGTAGAGATGGGGGTCTCCCAATGCTGCCCAGGCTAACATTGGTTTTTCTTTAATTATAGTAGTAATTCATCTTAAGTATCTTCCAAGATATTTTTGCTAATGAACATTTTACAGTTATTTTTAAATCTATGTTAATTTTTAACTGATAGAAGAAATTAAACAATTTGACACGTGCATTTAAAAAAACAAACAAACAAACAAACAAAAACAAAAGGAAGGCTCCTTCCTTCTTTCTAGTATTTCCCTCACTGCCCTAAGTTATCACAGTTGGAAATGTGCATAAAATGCCATTATAAAAACTTATTTGATTACTATTAAATAGATGTATTCACACTATTTTAACACAATGGGTGAATAATAAGCATGACTAATTTTACAATGAAGGTGAGACTAATTAGATTGATTGTTCCATTTAGGTCAAAGTTTATAAAACACATAGAACTCAGCAATTAAAATGCTGGCTAAAGATTCTGAGGAGGTAATTTTGTCTCTAAAACACTGAAACCTGAAAACATATCTTTCGAAAAATCCTGATCCATGCCTCATTACTTTTGAATTTCTACCATGTGACCGCAACAATGTTTCCATCACTGTTTAAAACTTAGGCAACTACCCATAGGACTTAAACATTTCTCCCAGATTTTTTTTTTTCTCCAGTTTGCATTTACTTGGTGCCCAGGTGTTTTTTCCCAAATGTTAGCACATGGTTGTGTGTCTGAGAATGGAAAAACTGAGGATAAAAATCCGGAGCAGGGTGACTGGCAAGATGGCCAAATAGAAACAGCTCTGGTCTGCAGCTCCTAGTGAGATCAATGCAGAAGGTGAATGATTTCTGCATTTCCAACTGAGGTACCCAGCTCATCTCATCGGGGCTGCTTAGACAGTGGGTGCAACCCACGGACAGTGAGCAGAAGCAGGGTGGAGTATCACCTCACCAGGGAAGTGCAAGGTGTCAGGGAACTCCCTCCCCCTAGCCAAGGGAAGCTGTGAGGGACTGTGCCATGAGGAACGGTGCATTCTGGCCCAGATACTATGCTTTTACCATGCTCTTTGCAATCCGCAGACCAGGAGATTCTCTCCAGTGCCTATACCACTAGGGCCCTCAGTTTCAAGCACAAACTGGGCTGCCATTTGGGCAGACACTGAGCTAGCTCCAGGAGTGTTTTTCAAACCCCAGTGCCCCCTGGAATGCCAGAGTGACAGAACCGTTCACACCACTGAAAAGGGAGCTGAAGCCAGGGAGCCAAGTGGTCTAGCTCAATAGATCCCACCCCCTCCCCCCAGAGGCCAGCAAGGTAAGATCCACTGGCTTGAAATTCTCACTGCCAGCACAGCAGTCTGAAAAGTCAAACTGGGACTCTACAGCTTGGTTCGGGGAGGAGTGTCCACCATTACCGAGGCTTGAGTAGACAGTTTTCCCCTCACAGTTGCGTAACCCACTGCAGTTCGGCAAAACCACTGTAGACAGACTGCCTCTCTAGATTCCTCCTCTTTGGGCAGAGCATCTCTGAAAGAAAGGCAGTAGCCACAGGCAGGAGCTTATAGATAAAACTCTCATCTCCCTAGGACAGAGCACCTGGGGGAAGGGGTGGCTGTGGGTGCAGCTTCAGCAGGTAAATGTTCCTGCCTGTCAGCTCTAAAGACAGCAGTGGATCTCTCAGCACAGCACACAAGCTCTAAGGGACAGAGTGCCTCCTCAAGTGAGTCCCTGACCCTTATGCCTCCTGACTGGGAGACACCTCCCAGCAGGGGTCAACAGACACTTCATACAGGAGAGCTCTGGCTGGCATCTGGTGGGTGCCCCTCTGGGACAAAGCTTCCAGAGGAAGGAACGGGCAGCAATCTTTGCTGTTCTTCAGCCTCCACTGGTGAAACCCAGGCAAACAGGGTCTGGAGTGGACTTGCAGCAAACTCCAGCAGACCTGGAGCTGAGGGTCCTGACGGTTAGAAGGAAAACTAAGAAACAGAAAGGAATAGCCTCAACATCAACAAAAAGGACATTCACACAGAAACCCTATGCGAAGGTCACCAACATCAAGACCAAAGGTAGATAAATCCAAGAAGACGAGGGAAAACCAGCTCAAAAGGGCTGAAAGTTCCAAAAACCAGAACGCCTCCTCTCCTCCAAAGGATTGCAACTCCTTGCCAGCAAGGGAACAAAACTGAATAGAGAGTGAGTTTGACGAATTGACAGAAGTAGGCTACAGAAGGTGGGTAATAACAAACTCCTCTGAGCTAAAGGAGCATGTTCTAACCCAATGCAAGGAAGCTAAGAACCTTGAAAAAAGATTAGAGGAATTGCTAAGTAAAACAACCAGTTTGGAAAAGAACATAAAAAACCTGATGGAGCTAGAAAACATAGCACAAGAACTTCGTGACACATACATAAGTATCAATAGCTGAATCAATCAAGTGGAAGAAAGGATATTAGAGATTAAAAATCAACATAATGAAATAAAGTGTGAAGACAAGATTAGAGAAAAAAGAATGAAAAGGAATGAACGAAGCCTCCAAGAGATATGGGACTGTCAAAAGACTGAACCTACGTTTGATTGGTGTACCTGAAAGTTATGAGGAGAATGGAACCAAGTTGGAAACCACTCTTCAGGATATTATCCAGGAGAACTTCCCCAACCTAGCAAGACAGGCCAACCTTCAAAAACAGGAAATAGAGAGAACATCAAAAGATACTCCTTGAGTAGAGCAACTGCAAGACACATAATCATCAGATTCACTAAGGTTGAAATGAAGAAAAAAATGTTAAGAGCAGCCAGAGAGAAAGGCCGTGTTACCCACAAAAGGAAGCCCATCAAACTAACAGCAGATATTTCTGCAGAAACTCTGTAAGCCAGAAGAGAGTGGGGGCCAGTATTCAACATTCTTAAAGAAAAGAACTTTCAACCTAGAATTTCATATCCAGCCAAACTAAGATTCATAAGCGAAGGAGAAATAAAATCCTTTACAGACAAGCGCATGATGAGAGATCTTGTCGCCACCAGGCCTGTCTTAAAGAGCTCCTGAAGGAAGCATTAAATATGGAAAGGAAAAACTGGTACCAGTCACTGCAAAAACATACTAAATTGTAAATATCATCGACACTATGAAGAAACTGCATCAACTAACAGACAAAATAACCAGCTAGCATCATAATGTAAGGATCAAATTCACACATAACAATATTAACCTTAAATGTAAATGACCCAAATGCCCCAATTAAAAGACACAGACTGAAAAATAGGATAAAGTGTCAAGACCCATTGGTGTGCTGTATTCAGGAGATATACCTCATGTGCAAAGACACACATAGGCTCAAAATAAAGGGATAGAGGAATATTTACCAAGCAAATGGAAAGCAAAAAAAAAAAAAAAAAAAAAAAAAGCAGAGATTGCAATCCTAGTCTCTGATAATACAGACTTTAAAACAACAAAGATCAAAAAAGACAAAGAAGGGCATTACATAATGGTAAAGAAATCAATGCAACAAGAGCTATCGTAAATATATATGCACCCAATATAGGAGCACCAAGATTCATAAGCAAGTTCTTAGAGACCTACGAAGAGACTTAGACTCCCACACAATAATTGTGGGAGACTTTAACACCCCACTGTCAATATTAGACAGATCACAAGACAGAAAATTAACAAGAATATTCAGGACTTGAACTCAGCTCTGGGCCAAGTGGCCTAATAGACATCTACAGAACTCTCGACCCCAAATCAACAGAATATACATTTTTCTCAGCACCACATTACACTTATTCTAAAATTGACAACATAATTTGATGTAAAACACTCCTCAGCAAATGCAAAAGAATGGAAATCATAACAAACAGTCTCTCAGACCACAATGCAATCAAACTAAAATTTCAGATTAAGAAACTCACTCAAAACCGCAAAACTACATGGAAACTGAACAACCTGCTCCTGAATGACTACTGGGTAAATAACGACATGAAGGCGGAAATAACAAAGTTCTTTGAAACCAATGAGAACAGAGACACAATATTCCAGAATTGCTGGACACAGCTGAAGCAGTGTTTAGAGGGAAATTTATAGCACTAAATGCCCACAAGAGAAAGTGGGAAAGATCTAAAGTCAACACCCTAATGTCACAATTAAAAGAATAAAACAAGTGCAAACAAATTCAAAAGCTAGCAGAAGACAAGAAATAACTAAGATCAGAGCAGAACTGAAGGAGATAGAGACACAAAAAACCCTTTAAAAAATTAATGAATCCTGGAGCTGGTTTTTTGAAAAGATCAACAAAATAGATAGAGCGCTACGCAGACTAATAAAGAAGAAAAGAAAGAAGAAGAAAATAGACACAATAAAAAACGGTAAAGGGGATATCACCACTCATCCCACAGAAATACAAACTACCATCAGAGAATACTATAAACACTTCTATTCAAATAAACTAGAAAATCTGGAAGAAATGGATACATTCCTGGACACATACACCCTCCAAAGACTAAATCAGGAACAAGTCAAATCCCTGAATAGACCAATAACAAGTTCTGAAATTGAAGCAGTAACTCATAGCCTACCAACCAAAAAAAGCCTAGGACCAGACGGATTCACAGCTGGATTCTGCCAGAGGTACGAAGAGGAGTTGGTAACATTCCTTCTGAAATTATTCCAAACAATACAAAAAGAGGGACTCCTCCCTAACTCATTTTATGAAGCCAGAATCATCCTGATACCAAAACCTGGCAGAGACACAACAACAACAATGACAACAACAAAACAAAATTTCAGACCAATGTCCCTGGTGAACATCAGTGTGAAAATCCTCCATAAAATACTGGCAAACCGAATCCAGCGACAGATCAAAAAGCTTATCCACCATGATCAAGTTGGCGTCATCCTTGGGATGCAAGGCTGGTTCAACATACACAAATCAATAAATGTAATCTATCACATAAAGAGAACCAATCACAAAAAACACATGATTATCCCAATAGTTGCAGAAAATTCCTTCGATAAAATTCAACACCTCGTCATGCTAAAAACTCAATAAACTAGGTATTGTTGGAACATATCTCAAAATAATAAGAACTACTTATCACAAACACACAGTCAATATCATACGGAATGGGCAAAAGCTGGAAGCATTCCCTTTGAAAACTGGCACAAGACAAAGATCCCCTCTCTCACCACTCCTATTCAACATAATATTGGAAGTTCTGGTCTGGGCAATCAGGCAAGAGAAAGAAATAAAGTGTATTCAAACAGGAAGAGAGAAAATCAAATTGTCTTTGTTTGCAGACAACAATACTTTACATTTAGAAAATACCATAGTTTCCCCCCAAAATCTCTTTAAGCTGATAAGCAACTTCAGTAAAGTCTCAGCAGTACAGAAGCAATGTTCAAAAATCACAAGCATTCCTATACACCAATAATAGAAAAAGAGAGAGCAAAATCATGAGTGAACTCACATTCACAATTGCTACAAAAAGAATAAAATACCTAGGAATACAACCAACAAGGGATGTGAAGGACCTCTTCAAGGAGAACTACAAATCACTGTTCAAGGAAATAAGAGAGGACACAAACAAATGGAAAAACATTCCATGCTCATGGATAGGAAATATCAATTTTGTGAAAATGCCCATGCTGCCCAAAGTAATTTACGGATTCAATGCTATCCCCATCAAGCTACCATTAACTTTCTTCGCAGAATTGGAAAAAAATACTTTAAATTTCATATGGAACCAAAGAAGAGCCCGTATAGCCAGACAATCCTTGGCTAAAAGTAAAAAGAACAAAGCTGGAAGCATCATGCTACCTGACTTCAAACTATACTACAAGGCTACAGTAACCAAAACAGCATGGTACTGATACCAAAAGAGATATATAGACCAATGGAACAGAACAGAGGCCTCAGAAATAACAACAAACATCTACAACCATCTGATCTTTGACAAACCTGACAAAAACAAGCCATGGGGAAAAGATTCCTTATTTATTAAATGGTGTTGGGAAAACTGGCTAGCCTTATGCAGAAAACTGAAACTGGGCTCCTTCCTCAAACTTTATACAAAAATTAACTCAAGATGGATTAAAGACTTAAATATGAGACCTAAAACTATAAAAACCCTAGAAGAAAACCTAGGCAATACCATTCAGGACATAGGCATGGGCAAAGGCTCCATGACTAAAACACCAAAAGCAATAGCAACAAAAGCCAAAGTTGATAAATGGGATCTAATTAAACTAAAGAAGAACTTTTGCACAGCAAAAGAAACTATCATCAGCGTGAACAGGCAACTTACAGAATGGGAGAAAAAAAAATTGCAATCTATCCATCTGACAAAGGGCTAATATCCAGAATCTACAAGGAACTTAAACAAATTTACAAGAAAAAAAAACTCCATCAAAAAGTGGGCAAAGGACATGAACAGACATTTCTCAAAAGAAGACATTTATGTGGCCAATAAACATATGAAACAAAGCTCATCATCACTGGTCATTAGAGAAATGCAAATCAAAACCACAATGAGATACCATCTCACTCCAGTTAGAATGGCAACCATTAAAAAGTCAGGAAACAACAGATGCTGGAGAGAATGTGGAGAAATAGGAATGCTTTTACACTGTTGGTGGGAGTGTAAATTAGTTCAACCATTGGGGAAGACAGTGTGGCGATTCCTCACAGATCTAGAACCAGAAATACCATTTGACCCAGCAATCCCATTACTGGGTATATACCCAAGGGATTATAAACCATTCTACTATAAAGACACATGCTCACATTGTTTACTGCAGCACTGTTCACAATAGCAAAGATTGGAACCAACCCAAATGCCCATCAATGATAGACTGAAGAAAGAAAATGTGGCACATATACACCATGGAATGGTATGCAGCCATTAAAAAAGGATGAGTTCATGTCCTTTGCAGGGAAATGGATGAAGCTGAAAACCATAATTCTCAGCAAACTAACACAAGAACAGAAAACCAAACACTGCATGTTCTCACTCTTAAGTGGGAGTTGAATAATGAGAACACATGGACACCTCACACATTACACACCGGGGCCTGTCGGGAGGTGGGGGGCTAGAAGACGGATAGTATTAGGAGAAATACCTAACGTAGATGATGGGTTGATGGGTGCAGCAAACCACCATGGCACGTGCATACCTATGTAACAAACCTGCATGTTCTGCACATGTATCCCAGAACTTAAAGTATCAAAAATAAAGAAATAGTCCAATCTGAAGAATAGACAAAAAAATTAAAAAGATTGGAAGAAAATTAGCAGAGCCTCAGAGAATTTTAAGACAATATCAAAAGACATAACATATGTATAAATGGAATCACAGAATGACAGGAAAGGATGTGGGAGAAAAAGTATTTAAAGAATTAGCCAAACTTTTCCAAAATTGGGTAAAAGGCATAAACATACAGATTGAAGAAGCTCAGTGACCCTCAAACCTGATAAATGAAGAAGCTATGTTTAGATACATCATGGTCTTAACTGCTGAAAGCCAGAAAAGAGAAATTCTTGAAAGCAGCCAGAAAAAGAATAGCATAAGGGTTCAAATGATCCCAGATTTTGCATCTGACACTGTGGAGGCCATAATTCCATAAATAAACATCTTCAAAGTGCTGGAAAAAAAATCCTGTGCAATTCTGATCTCACAGTCAAAATCCACACAACTTAGGTTATTTCCCTATCAATTAATATAATGTTATTACATTTTTCATGTTATAGCATTCATTTATTTAAGCATAAATACCTCAAACAATATCGGATGTAAAGCAAATGTATAAAATGTTAAGGATACTATATTTGTGCTTCTTATTTAATTTATAAATCTTTGGCTTCATTGGTTTAAATCCTTCTATCAAAATTTCCTGGGACATGTTAAGGATACTATATTTGTGCTTCTTATTTAATTTATAAATCTTTGGCTTCATTGGTTTAAATCCTTCTATCAAAATTTCCTGGGACAAATTCCTACTGTTCATATTATCCAATTAATGCTTTTCTTCTTGATTAAGAATTATAAAGTATCAAGTGGCCATAACATGTTTCTTTCTTCACTTTTAAAGCAGTTTATTGCTTCTTTTTAAATTAGCTAGAGTGGATTGTCCCTCTTGAAGGAAAACCTATCCTATGGAGCAACAGCTTCTTTGCAGAACGCTATAGTGTAGTAGAAACCTGAAAACTAAATGTCAGACCAATCCAAATTCAAATGCTGTCCCAACCTCCTACCTGTGTGATCTTCAAAAAGAACATTTATTGCTTTGAACTTGTTTCTTTTTAAAGTTAAGATAATAACATATTTTAAAGTTGGTTACTGAATTTGATGTGCACAAAGTACCTACCACATTATAGGTTCTCAATATTATTATTGTATTCTCTTTTATTTACTGTCTTTATGAAAAAAAATATTCTAAATAATTGGGCTACCTTTCTGCCTGTGTCATAATATCACTTTCTCAAATGATTCCCGTAAGAATCCTCAGTCTAATGAATCATTACCAAACGTGCTGCTTCACTGGAACACATTTGTTTGAATACCTGCAAAATTTGTTTAAAAATTGTCTAAAATTTGTATAAAAACATATATAATTTAAATAATTCATGAGTTTGACAATAAAAGTACTTTATTCCTCAATCTAGTGCAAAACTCTGGTCCAAGCAGACACCTTTCTTCGGGGATTCCTTCATTATGGGTCATATTTTTTTACTTCTCTGAGTGCCTGATACTCTTTGATTGAAAGACAAAACTTGTACGTTTTATCTTCTTGGATGCAGATAATTTTGTATTTCTATAAGTATTCCTGAACTGTGTTTTGAGATACTGTTAAGGTACTTGGAAACCATTTAAACCTGTTGAGTCTTAATGTTAAGATTTGTTAGGTGAGACCAGAAGAGTCTCAGTCTTGAGAGAATTTTCCCTACTACTGAAGCAAGATTCTCCTGAGGAAGCTACTCAATGTCCTATTAATTTAGGAAACTTTTCCAGCTTCACTAAAGTATCATGTTTTCATTTTTTTAACTTGTTCACTTGATTTTCGTAATACTTTAATTCTTAGTTTTGAAAACTCAGTAATAAATCCAAACCTACTTATGTAAGGCAAAAATATCAACATAATTAGTTTAATGTCCCCAGGGGATCATTACCTGGACAGAGTTTCTGAATTAAAGCATGGACTCTAAGAACCCCTTACATAAATGTTAGGTTAGAGTAGAACACTATTGTGCAGTAAAATGTGAATCTTCAGCATGAGTCCTTATGTCAATGTTTTACTCATCATTCTAATTATCTGAAGGTAATTCACTAGTAAAGGCTCATGAGAAAACCATTCCCTGATATCTTGATATAAAATTCTTGTATCACATATTCCATTTCTTATTCATCATAAGGTATTGCTTTAAAAGTGTGATGATAATCTGATTTTTTTTTTTTTTTTTTTTTTTGAGACAGAGTCTCACTCTGTCACCCAGGCTGGAGAGCAGTGGCACAATCTCTGCTCACTGCAAGCTCTGCCTCCAGGGTTCACACCATTTTTCTGCCTCAGTCTCCCAAGTAACTGGGACTGCAGGCACCTGCCACCACGCCCGGCTCACTTTCGTATTTTTTTTTTTTCAGTAGAGACCGGGTTTCACCATGTTAGCCAGGATGGTCTCGATCTCCTGGCATTGTGATCTACCCGCCACAGCCTCCCAAAGTGCTGGGATTACAGTCATGAGTCACCGCGCCCAGCGATAATGTGATATTCTTAAATCACACAGTATGGTCTCAGTTCCTCACTGGCTATTGGCTGAAGATATCAGTTCCTTGCAGAAACAGCCTGTACTTGTCAGGAGTATGTATAACATGGCAGCTTGTTTCCCCCACAGAGAGGGGAGGGGAAAAAGAACCAGAGAGAGAGAACAAGATGAAAGTAACCTAATCTTGAAAGCTGTCTTCTACGCATTGGAAGTGACTCACTAGATCCAGCCTACACACAAAAGGAGGGAAACAGACAAGGACATGAATACCTGAAGGTGACGATTATGGAGAGCCATTTTAGAGGCTGCCCACCACAGCAATTGTGTTGATTTTTCGAGGACATATTGTAGGATCTTTCAATAAGTGGTTTCAAGTAATCTTTTTCTTTAGAAAATTTTAAAAATTATGTATGTTTTTTAGTTTTAGAATTTTAAAAAATATAATTGGTTTGGCATGCTTTCTTGGTTTCCTAAGTTGGAAATAATTTCCAAAACTAAAAAAATAAATATGAAAAAGGCTGGACGCTGTGGCTCACATCTGTAATCCCAGCACTTTGGGAGGCCGAAGCAGGCGGTTCACGAGGTCAGGAGATCGAGATCATCCTGGCTAACACTGTGAAACTCCGTCTCTACTAAAAAAAAATACAAAAAATTAGCTGGGCGTGGTGGCGGGTGCCTGTAGTCCCAGCTACTCGGGAGGCTGAGGCAGGAGAATGGCGTGAACTCGGGAGGCAGAGCCTGCAGTGAGCCGAGATCGTGCCAATGCACTCCAGCCGGGCGAGGGCGCAAGACTCTGTCTCCAAAAAATACAATAAATAAATATATAATGAAAATTAATGGACAAAAATAACTGTTCAATGGTGAGTAAGTAAAATATATGGTCAAGTTCATTCTTCTTTTAACTTTAAAAAATAGAGATTTAGGCCGGACACAGTGGCTCACGCCTGTAATCCCAGCACTCTGGGAGGCATAGGCTGGCAGATCACGAAGTCAAGAGATCGAGGCCTTCCTGGCCAACATGGTGAAACCCCGTCTCTACTAAAAATACAAAAATTAGTTGGGCGTGGTGGCGTGCATCTATAGTCCTAACTGCTCGGGAGGCTGAGGCAGGAGAATTCCTTGAACCCAGGAGGCGGAGGTTGCAGTGAGCCGAGATCGCACCACTGCACTTCAGCCTGGTGACAGAGCAAGAATCCATAAAAAAAAAAAAAAAAAAAAAAAAAAAGGAGAGAGAGAGAGAGAGATTTAGATATAACATGGGTAGGATAGGATTAGTTTTATTTATTGGCCTATGCAAAATATATGGGGAGAGTTTCTTTAAAGAGGGGACAGTTAGCATTTATGAAAAATATATTCTTTGCTTCTAATGAAAAGTTCAGATTTCTGAGCAAGTCTTTTGCAAAGTATCTTACCCGAAAATAATAAAATAATCTGAATTAAATGCAGCCACAGTATATTCTTCAGTGAAATAGTGATATTGGATTTGCTTTTAGAAAGTGAGGTATTTGTGACAAATAATAATGGCTAAAAAGAAGGTAAATGTCTACTTTCCCAAAGACTTTCCAAGCTTATATTAAACCTATAAGCCAAGTGAATGTTTAGTTCTTCAAGCTAAGGAAAATTTATTAAGAATACCTTGACATTTAAATAATATATGTTGAAATGATGTGAAGATTTGTTTCATGTTTATTTGCTCACTGGGCTACTTTAGTGCTAGAAGGCAAAAATTCATTTTCAATATTTTCTCTATAGTAATATAGATTCATATCTAAAGGCCATTGTTTGACACTAAAGAACAACTGTAATAAAGCTTTATATAAACCCGATTATCTCGCATCCAGAAAATATAGCTCCTAGTATTTCCAACTTTGTGCCATTAATAGCAACTAATGAGGTAGAAAGTCAAGTTGATTCCAGAATCTTCTCCCTAGGGAGTGGTTATCCTAAGCACTAGATCCCAAGGCACAAATATCTACTTGAGAAAATTTTTCTTTTTTTTCTTTCTTTCTTGCTTGCTTGCTTTTTTTTTTTTTTTTTTTTTTTTTTCAGATTCTTGCTCAGTGTCCCAGGCTGGAGTGCAGTGGCATGATCTCGACTCACTGCAGCCTCTGTCTCTGGGGTTCAACTGACTTTCCTGCCTCAGCCTCCCAAGTAGCTGGGATTACAGGCATGAGCCACCACTCCCAGCTAATTTTTGTACTTTTAGTAGAGACTTGCCCCATGTTGGCCAGGCTGGTCTCAATCTCCTTACCTCAGGTAATCTGCCTGCCTTGGCCTCCCAAAGTGCTGGAATTATAGGCGTGAGCCACCATAGCCGGTCAGAAAAATTTTAATTTTCTAAACAAAGTAATAACTTGCTTAGTCAACCATGAAGCCATATTAAAGAACAAACATTATAACACCATATTAAATTATGTCCACTTTATTTACACCTTATATTTTGAAAGACCATGTTATAAAGCCTACGTGTGTATATGTCTGTTAACCCCATTTTGGTTAATTGCATATTAGGAGAGTGCTTATCATTAAAGTTAAGTTTAAGTGAGGGGGCCTTACACTGTTCATTCCCCCTGTCGGAACAACAAATTTTAACAACCATCTGCACGCAAAATAGCATTATCAAAAGAACCAAAAATCAGATGAGCAGTCACAGTACTTGGTTTTAACTTCATATCATAGAAAGAGGCTTTGAGAAGGGTAGGAGAGACAGTCTTGGATCATACCACCACTCCTCCCCCAGCCCCCAGCAGAGGTTGTGCAGCACAGAGAAAGAATCTGTGCACTTTGGGGAGAGAGAGTACAGCAACTGGGGGACTTAACATTGAACTTAGGGCTGCCCTGTCACAGTGGAGAATAAAGCCTTATTTGGCTCAGACAGTGCCTATGCACAGAGGGAGCATTGGACCAGCCCTGGCCAGAGGCAAATAGCCCACTCCAGTGATCAGAACTTGAGTTTCTTGCCAAGTCGATCTAGTGTGGGCCAAATTGATCTGGGGTCCTAGATAAACTTGGCAGGCAGTCTAGGACACAAAGACTGCAATTCCTGGATAACTCCTAGTGCCTGGCTGGGCTCAAAGCCAAAGGACTATGGTGGTACATGATCTAGGGAGACACAAGCAGAAGTGACTCTTTCCTTTAGCTTAAGGAGAGGAGAGAGAGGAACAAAGAGGACTTGGTTTTGCATCCTGGATACCAGCTCAGCCACAGTAGGATAGGGCACCAGGCAGTGTCATGAGGATCCATTCCAGGCCCTAGCTCATGGACAATATTTCTAGTCACACTCTGAGCCAAAAAGGAACACACTGCATTGAAAGGAAAAACCTAGTCTTGGCAGGATTCATCACCTACTGACTGAAGGGTACTTGGGCCCCAGATAACCAGCAGTGACACCCAGGTCATATGCCATGGGCCTCGGGCTCTGAGATGTGCTGAATTCAGGGGTGACTCAGCACATTCCTAGCTGTGGTTGCTATAGTGAAAGACTCCTCTTTGAGAAAAGCACAGGGAAAAGTAAAGGGTCTTTGTCTTACACTTTATGTACCAGCTTGGCCACAGTGTGGTAGAGCAAGAAGCAGATGCTTGAGCTCCCCTAGTTCAACCCTAGGCTCTTGGACAGCATTTCTGAACCTGCCCTGGGCCAGAGGGGAGTCCACTCCTCTGAAGGGTGGGTCAATAAAGAAATTAATAAGGAAATTGAAAAATTTTTTGAAACAAATGATAATAGAAACATAACATAGCAAAACCTGTGGGATATAGCAAAAGCGGTACTAAGAGGGCTATTTACAGCTCTAAATGCCCACATCAAAAAATATGAAAAACTTCAAATAAATAACCAAAGAATGCATCTTAAAGAATTAGAAAATGAAGAACAAACCAAACCTAAAATTAGTAGAAGCAATAAATAAATAAATAAACAAAGATTAGAGAGGAAATCAATAAATTTGAAATGAAAACAATACGAAAGATCAATGAAACAAAAATTTGTATTTTGTAAAAGATGAACAAAATTGACAAATCTTTAGCAAACCTGAGAAAAAAGAGAAGATCCAAATAAATAAAATCAGTTGAAGAGGACACAGTAAAACTGATACTGCAGAAATTCAAAGGATCAGTAGTGGCTACTATGGGCAACTACACGTCAATAAATTGAAAAAATGAGAAGAAATGGATGCATTCTTAGACACATACAACCTATCAAGATTGAACCTGAACAGACCAATAACAAGAATAAGATCTAAACCTTAATAAAAAGTATGCTAGTAAAGAAAAGCCTTGCACCCAATGGCTTCACTGCTGAATTTTATTAAACATTTAAAGAAATAACACCAACCCTACTTGAACTTTTCGGAAAATTAGAGGAAGTGGGAATACTTCCAAACTCATTTTATAAAACCAGCATTACCACTGAAACCAAAACCAGACAAAGACACATCAAAAACAAAACAAAACAAAACAAAAACTACTAGTCAATATCTCTGATAAATATAGGTGCAAAATCAACAAAATACTGGCAAACTGAATTAAGCAATACATAAAAAATGATCATTCATCATAAATAAGTGGGATTTGCCCCAAAGATACAAGGATGGTTCAATATAGATCAATTAATTAGTGTGATAGATCATTTCAACAGAATGAAGAACAAAAACTATTTTTTTTTTTGAGATGGAGTCTCACTCCATTGCCCAGGCTGGAGTGCAGTGCCACGATCTCAGCTCACTGCAACCTCCGCTTCCCAGATTCAAGTGATTCTCCTGCCTCATCCTCCCAAGTAACTGGGATTACAAGTACATGCCACCATGCCCGGCTAATTTTTGTGTGTGTTTTTGTTTGTTTGTTTGTTTGTTTGTTTTAGTAGAGACAGGTTTCACCATTGTTGGTCAGGCTGGTCTCGAACTCCTGACCTCAAGTGATTCTGTCCTGTATCATCATTTCAATGGATGCTGAAAAACATTTGATAAAATTCAACATCCCTTTATGAAAAAAACTCTTAAAAAACTAGGTAGAGAGGGAACATATCTCAACATAATAAAAGCCACGTATGGCAGACCCACAGATAGTATCATATTGAATGGAGAAAAACTGAAGGCCTTTATTTTAAGATCTGAAACATGACAAGGATGCCCACTTTCACCACTGTTATTCAGCATAGTATTGGAAGTCCTAGCTATAGCAATCAGACAAGAGAAAGAAATAAAAACCATCCAATTGGAAAGGAAGAAGTCAAATTATCCTTGTTTGCAGATGATATGATCTTATATTTGAAAAAAACGGAGACTCTACAAAAGAAAAAAAATCTTTTAGATAAACAAACACATTCAGTAAATTTGCATTATATGAAATCAACATACAAAAGTCAGCTGCAGTTCTACAGGCCAATAGTGAACAATCTGAAAAAGAAATAAAAAAGTAATCCCATTTATAAGAGCCACACATAAAATTAAATACCCAGGAATTAATCAAATAAGTGAAAGATCTCTACAATGAAAACTATAAAACACTGATGAAAGAAATTAAAGAGGATACAAAATGGAAAGGTATTCCAGGTTCATGGACTGGAAGTATCAGAATTGTTAAAATGTCCATACCATCCAAAGCAATCTACAGATTCAATGCAATCCCTGTCAAAATACTAATGTTATTCTTCACAGAAACAGAAATAATAATCCTAACATTTATATGGAACCACAGAAGACCCAGAATAGCCAAAGCCATCCTGAGTAGAAAGACAAAAATCTGGAGGAATCAGATTACTTGACTTCAAAGTCTACTTCAGAGCTATGGTAACCAAAGCAGCATGAAAGCGAGTAGACAACTCAGAAACAAATCTACACATCTACAGTGAACTCATTTTTGACAATTGTGCCAAAAACATACAATGGGAAAAACACAGTCTCTTCAATAAATGGTGCTGGGAAAACTGGATATTCACATACAGAAGAATGAAACTACACTCCTATCTCTTGTCATGTACAAAATTAAATCAAAATGGATTAATGACCTCAAACTATGAAACCATTACAAGAAAACTTTGGGGGAAACTCTCCAGGACATTGGCCTGGGCAAAATTTCTTGAGTAATATCCCACAAGCACAGACAACCAAAGCACAAAAGGGACAAATTGGATCACATGAAGTTAAAAAGCTTCTGCACAACAAAGGAAGCAATCAACAAAGTGATAAGACAACCCACAGAATGGGAGAAAATATTTGCAAATCACCCAACTGACAAGGGATTAATAACCAGAATATGTAAGGAGCTCAAACAACCCTACAGGAAAAAAATTCAATAATCCAATTAAAAAACAGGCAAGTACTTGATAAGACATTTCTCAAAAGCCATACAAATGTCAAGCAAACATATGAAAAAGTATTCTACATTATTCATCATCAGAGAAATGCAAATTAAAATTATAATGAGATAACATCTCACCCCAGTTAAAATGGCTTTAATCCAAAAGACAGGCAACAGAAAATTCTGGTGAGGATGTGGAGAAAAGGAACCCTCATACACTGTTGGTGAGAATGTAAATTACTACAACCACTATGGAGAACAGTTTGGAGGGTCCTCAAAGAACTAAAAATAGAGCTACCATACAATGTAGCAACCTCGCTGCTAAGTATATACCCCCAAAGAAAGGAAATCAGTATATCTAAGAGATGTCTGCACTCCCATGCTTATTGTAGCACTCTTCACAATAGCCAAGATTTGGAAGCAACTAAATGTCTATCAACAGATAAATGGATAAAGAAAATATGGTCTTATACATAATGGGATACTAGTCAGCCGTAAAAAAGAATGAGATTCTATCATTTACAACATCATGGATGGGAATGGAGGTCATTATGCTAAGGGAAATAAGCTAAGCACAGAAAGACAAACAGAACATGTTCTCACTTATATGTGGGATCTAAACATAAAAATAACTGGGTTCATGGAGATAGAGAATATAAGGATGGTTACCAGAGGCTGGGATGGGTAGTGCAGGAGTACAGGGGGCTATAGTCAATAATAATTTAATTGTTCAGTTTAAAATGACTAAAAGAGTATAATTGGATTGTTTGCAACACAAAGGATACATTCTTGAGAGCATAAATACCCAATTTTTCATGATGTGATTATTACGCATTGCATGCCTGTTCCAAAATATCTCATGAACCCCATAAATATGTACACCTACTATGTCCCCACAAAAATGAAAAATTTAAGAACAGTTTTTGAGTTTAAAGGGGAGAAAAGGATAAGAGGTATGTGTACTTTCCTTTCAATTCAGTCATTTTGGATAGTAAGTAAAAATTCAAGTGTGCATTGCATAGAGTGTATGTTTATTTCTGAGGCTGCACGTGACTGTGCCTCCTTGTTTTCGCACCTTTTCCCTCTGTTGGAATATACTTAAAGTTATTTTTCTGACTGGCTAAACCAACAGTAACAGGAATGTGAATTCAGAGCCTCACATTTCCTCCACTCTCAACTCTTACCTCTGCTCTTGTACTCATTAAGAAAAGAAAACTGCTTGGATGTTGATGCTTTAAGTTTTCATATTCTCCTTTGACATAAATTTAGGCCTCGGTTAATCTACATTATTGGAAAACAACAAGTGTTAGATTCACACTAGTTTTTAGAGAATATCAAGTCATTAGATTTTTCAACTTTAGAGTTCTAATAAATATAATAATTATACCAGATATTTTTGTTGGACATTTTATAAACATTCCTCACAGTTAAACTCTTAAACAAGTCTTTTGTTCTATTTGCTATTTCGTAACTAGTGCATTTACAGACAGTTACAAACTCAGTCTTTTTTGATATACAGATTAATTTCTCTCTGACAGCAAATCAGATCTTATTTTTGTTTAAAATGTATGGTTTTATACAATGGTTTCTAATCTTTTAACTAGAGTTTGTCCACATATAAGAAAATTATGCTCTGCAAATTCACAAATTTCTTCTTGAATCTATTATAAAGCTCTAATAAAAATAGAAGTCTTAATTGCAACCTAAGTAATTTAGGTTTTCTGTCTTTTGTTCAAAAATGGCAATGTTGATTTCTTGGGTAAAATGATATAATCAGCACACAGAATAGATGCAGACTTCTATATTCATCATGTACCAGAAGACACTCTGTAACAGATGTGTGTGTCTGTGTGTGTGTGTGTCATAAAACTAAATCTGTACTTAGGATGTTATTCTTTCTTGGTAGTGTTTTAAGCAGTAGTTAAAAGCTGACATTTGGTTATTGATAACTGGAATGAAAAGGTGGTGGCAAGCTTTTCTAAACTTAGTTTGCTACTATTCTGCTGTAGTACGTGTGTAACATAATAACACAGTAGTTTATGTATACTTTATGTAGAAGGATACTTTATGAGCTAAAGCTAGTGATTTATGACAAATGTACCTTTAATATTTATAGCAAACTTTATGCTCCATGCTTAGCTAGTTACCTGATATATTTTTTCCTGTAGTGCTTTATGAACTGTGGAAATTGTTAAAGTTACATTAAAGTTAATAAATTCTAGTCTCTGAAATTCTAGTTTGAGGTTAAATAGTAAAAAAAGTTGATGTTTAATAACCACTCAAAATTAACCAAAATCTTTCATTTGACTAGTATAGATTTTTAATATGTTTTGTAAAATCTGGAAAGTTATACATCCAAACTTTAGAATTTCGAGAGCAATGGTAGAAAATACCCAAGACGGTGTCATGGACCTAAGGCAACTGTCAGAGCCCCTCTGAAAGGAACTGGGACACGCCCTCTATTCACAGTAGTCAGAAACAACAGTAATACTCAGTCTTGACATTCCATCAATAATCCCTTAGAAACAAAGCAAAAACATTATTGGGAAGCTGAATTACAACTAAAGATAGAATAGCTTGTTTAAAGAAGTAGATAATATGGAATTTGGTTTGGAGAAAAAAAAAACTTTCATGAAGAAATGGAACAGTGCAGGAAACAGTATGTCCCCAGCCCTGGGAGATGGTTGAGTTTCAAGACTTGCCCTGCTGCTTCCTCTCAGGTTATACTTATGATTATCATGCTCCCACTGCCCCTACCGTGGCCCTCTCCAACTCGCTCCTTCCCTCCATCCCATCTAAGAACAAGAGGTCAAGGGCCATTCATCAATGTTTCCAGCTTTCCAATATATGATGTTTGGAAATACCCTGATGATCTCTGCCCAGTTGCACAGATGCTAGATAAAAACTTAGTAGTTACAAAGTCTGGATTTCATCGTTGACCCTGCTATTTATTGGCTATGTGGACAAGAGTAAATTACTAACTTCCCTGAGCTTTGTCTTGTTTGTTTCTATACTGGGAATAGTACAACTTACTTTCTAGAACAATTCTGAAGATTGAATGAGAATATGTGTAGATGGTTTAGCTCAGTATTTGACACATAGCAAATGATCAATAAAGAGCATTTGTTCTTTTTTTAAATTTAATTTAATTTTCAGTTCTGGATACATGTGTAGGACATGAAGGTTTCTTACACAGGTAAACGTGTAAGAAATGGTGGTTTGCTGCACCTATCAACCGATCACTAAGTATTAAGCCCTACGTGCATTAGCTATCCTGATGCTCTCTCTCCTCTCACCCCTGAAACAGACCCCAGTGTGTATTGCTTCCCTCCCTGTGTCCATGTGTTCTCATGGTTCAGCTCCCACTTATAAGTGAGAATATGCAGTGCTTAATTTTCTGTTCCTGTGTTAATTTGCTGAGGATGATGGCTTCCAGCTCTTTCCATTTCCCTGCAAAGGGCATGATATTGTTCTTTTTTATGACTGCATAGTATTCCATGGTGTGTATGTATCACATTTTCATTATCTAGCCTATCATTGATGGGCATTTGGATTGATTCCATGTCTTTGCTATTGTGAATAGTGCTGCAGTGAACATATGCGTACACGTGTCTTTATAATAGAATGATTTATATTTCTTTGGGTATATAGCCAGTAATGAGATTGCTGGATCAAATGATATTTCTGGTCTTCGAGGAATCACCACACTGTTTTCCACAATGGTTGAACTAATTTACATTCCCAACAACAGTGTAAAAGCATTCCTATTTCTCCACAGTCTCACCAGCATCTGTTGTTTCTTGACTTTTTAAAACTCACCATTCTGACTGGTGTGAGATGGTATCTCATTGTGGTTTTGTTTTGCATTTCTCTAATGATCAGTGACGTTGACCTTTTTTTCATGTTCGTTGGCCACATAAATGTCTTCTTTTGAGAAGTGTCTGTTCATGTCCTTTGCCCACTTTTTAGTGGGGCTGTTTTTTTCTTGTAAATTTAAGTCCCTTGTGGATTCTGGAAGTTAGACCTTTGTTAGATGGATACATTACAAAATTTTTCTCCCATTCTGTAGGTTGTCTGTTCATTCTGATAATAGTTTCTTTTGCTGTGTGGAAGCTCTTTAGTTTAATTTGACCCCATTTGTCAATTTTGGCTTTTGTTGCAATTGCTTTTGACATTTTCATCATGAAATCTCTGCCCATACCTAACTACTGAATGGTATTGCCTAGATTTTCTTCTAGGGTTTTTATAGTTTTGGGTTTTACATTTAAATCTTTAATCCATCTTGAGTTAATTTTGGTATAAGGTATAAGGAAGGGGTTCAGTTTCAATTTTTTGCATATGGCTAGCCAGTTTTTCCAGAACCATTTATTAAATAGGGAATACTTTCCCCATTGCTTGTTTTTGTCAGGTTTCTCGAAGACCAGAGGGTTGTAGATGTGCAGTCTCATTTCTGAGATGTCGATTCTGTTCCATTTGTCTGTTTTTGTACCAGTACTATGCTGTTTTAGTACTGCAGCCTTATAGTATAGTTGAAAGTCAAGTAGCATGATGCCTCCAGCTTTGTTCTTTTAGCTTAGGATTGTCTTGGCTATATGGGCTATTTTTAGTTCCGTATGAATTTTAAAGCAGTTTTTTTCTAATTCTGTGAGGAATGGCAATGGTAGTTTAATGGGAATAGCATTGAATCTATAAATTACTTTGGGCATTATAGATATTTTTGTGACATTGATTCTTCCTATCCATGGAAAACAAGGAACGTTTTTCCATTTGTTTGTGTTCTCTCTTCTTTCCTTGAGCAGTTGTTTGTAGTTCTCCTAGAAGAGGTCCTTAACTTCTCTTGTTGGTTGTATTCCTAGGTATTTTATTCTCTTTGTCTCAATTGTCAATGGTAGTCCATCCATGATTTGGCTCTCTGCTTGTCTATTGTTGGTGTATAGGAATGCTTACTATTTTTGCACATTGGTTTTGTATCCTGAGAGTTTGCTGAAGTTGCTTATCAGGTTAAGAAGTTTTTGGCGAGATGATGGGATTTTCCAGGTATAGGATCATGTCATCTGCAAACAGATACAGTTTAACCTCCTCTCTTCTATTCAAATATGCTTTATTTCTTTCTCTTACCTGACTGCCCTGTCCAGAACTTCCAATATTATGTTGAATAGGAGTGGTGAGAGGACATCCTTATCTTCTGCCAGTTTTCAAGGGAAATGCTTCAAGCTTTTGCCTATTCAATGTGATACTGGTTGTGGGTTTGTCATAAATGGTGCTTATTATTTTGAGGTATGTTCCATCAATAAGTAGTTTATTGAGAGTTTTTAAAATGAAGCGATGTTGAATTTTATCAAAGACTTTTCTGCATCTATTGAGATAATCATGTGGTTTTTGTCTTTAGTTCTCTTTATGTGATGTATTACATTCATTGATTTGCATATGTTGACCAGTCTTGCATCTTGAGGATGAAGCTGACTTGATTGTGGTGGATAAGCTTTTTGATGTACTGCCAGATTCAGCTTGCAAGAATTTTGTTGAGGATTTTTGCATTGATGTTCATCAAGGATGTTGGCCTGAAGTTTTCTTTTTTGTTGTATCTCTGCCAGGTTTTGGTATCAGGATGATGCTGGCTTCATGAGTTAGCAAGAAGTCCCTCCTTTTCAATTGTTTGGAGTAGTTTCAGAAGAAATGGTACCACCTCCTCTTTGTACCTCTTTGTACATCTGGTCCTGGGCTTTGTTTGGTTAGTAGGCTATTTACTACTGCCTCAATTTCAGAACATTTTTTGGTCTACTCAGGGATTCAACTTCTTCCTGGTTGGGTCTTGGAAGGGTGTATGTGTCCAGGAATGTATCCATTTCTTACAGATTTTCTTGTTTATTTGCATAGAGGTGTTTGTAGTATTCTCTGATGGTAGTTTGTATTTCTGTGGGATCAGTGATGATATCCCCTTTATCATTCTTTATTGTGTCGATTTGATTCTTCTGTCTTTTCTTCTTTATTAGTTTAGCTATCTATTTTATTAATTTTTTTATAAAACCAGCTCCTGGATTCATTGGTTTTTTGAAGGGTTTTCATGTCTCTATTTCCTTCAGATCTTGGTTATTTCCTGTCTTCTGCTAGCTTTTGGGTTTATTTGCTCTTGGTTCTCTAGTTCTTTTAGTTGTGATGTTAAGGTGTCAGTTTGAGATTTTTCTAGCTTTCTGATGTGGGCATTGAGTTCTACAAATTTCCCTCTTAACATTGTTAACATTGTTTTAGCTGCATCCCAAAGATTTTGATATGTTGTCTCTTTGTTCTCATTGGTTTCAAAGAGCTTCTTGATTTCTGCCTTAATTTCACTATTTACCCAGGAGTCATTCAGGGGCAGCTTGTTCAGTTTCCATGTAGTTGTGTGGTTTTGCATGAGTCTCTTAATCTTGAGTTCTAATTGGATTGCACTGTGCAGAGCATTATTTCTTATTATGTATCACTGAGCAGAACTTCTCTTCCTTGCCCTCTTGTATCTTCTTGCATCCTTTATTCCAGGTAGCTAAGGACCCAGAGCGTCTTGATCTACCTGTCTTTTACTCATCATTTGTCTAAGAGCACTGAAGTCCAGGGAAGGAAACTGTCTGACATCCAGCTCATTGACTGTGACTTACCATTTACCTTTACTTCCTAGCCCATTTCTCAGCTGCTGGACTCTCTTTCCATTTTCCCTAACCTCCAGCCATTAATGGATTTCTTGGACAATCTGGTTCATTTCCCATACTCCCTTTAAACCTACACTACATTTCTGAAGCTGTATGCCAGCATGGTCTTTTGGATTGAGACTTCCCTGGGTTATATTTTCCCACTATCATTTTGACTTTGTCTCCAACTATAGGCCCTTTTTTGCTTTGCCCACCATATGGCCCAAGCTTCCTGGTCTGAGCTACATTCTAAGCTATATTTCTTCTCTTTCAGCTGGGTATCCTCCTCACTCCTACTTGCTGCTTGGCTTCCACTGCCCAGTGATGAACTCTTAACTCTGTGCTGGGGCTAATGCTGATAGTGACAGAACACACAAAAACAAGGGTGGTAATCCACAGAGACAGATTGTTTAGCTTTTGCATTAATGAAAACAAACCATTTAGTTTGGCAGAACACTATCTTTTAAATGGAGGAAACATGTCTTCTACCCTAAAGTAGTTAAATTCAGTAATTTTTTGTCAAGATATTATGCTTTTTAAGACATCCTTTGAGAAACCCTTAGATAACTTTGTTTTACCTTGAACCAGTTGTGTTCCCCTAAGTAAACATGTGCTAGATATGCAACTGAAAAGAAGTTCTGAGAAATTCAAGTATGAACTTAGTTTGAGAAACACTAATGCCCAAAATGGAAGAGGTGTACTCAGAAATAAAGTCAACATGATTTCAATGTTATTTAAAATGAGATTGTTACTTTTTATTCTCCCTTACATTAGCTGAAATTCTTATTGACTTACTAGCAACCCTTGCCAAGATCTTCTTAATAAAGGCTATAGAAACAAATTTAACATCCCAACTTATTTCATACTAGTGTTTCCAACTGATTACAAAAAGCTAATTCACTAAAAATCACAAAGTGATATTGGCAGTAATTATTATTCTAAATGATTTTCCCACCTTAATAAACCCATCTTTTATAATTACCATACTTACAAGTAAAAATGTTATGGTTTTGTTTTCAGTTAATTTTTAGGAAGTTAAGAAGCTCAGTTTAAAATAATACCTAAAATTTCCTTACTCCATATCAGAGAATTTTATGCCTAACATACATACTTTTAAAAAATACCACTCATGTCATTGAAACCTCCTAATAAGTTGTATTCAAGGATGAATCACACTTCATCAAAAGTGTTTCTCCTAGGTCATAGTACCCATAAGGAAATGGTTATTTTTCTTTCTACCACTGTATTATCTGACTCTCATCTTTTAGTATCTACTTGGAATCCAGTATTTTTTACATAATTTCACATGAGGTTCTAGAATTTACTTTTGCAGAATTCTTGATCAAGCACCTGGCCATTTTCAGCCTTCTTAGCCAAATATAAACTATCATTAAAAGAACAATATCAATCAGTATCAGTTTAAACAAATAAAACAAAACACCATACAAAACAAAACATTTCACAACCTGAAGGTGTGTAAAAGTATAGTTTGTCTCCTTAAATAGGAGGTATAAGACAATTAGAAGCTCTAGAAACAGCTCTGTGCCTCAGATACAAAGCAAAATCAAACTAAAGAAAGTTATTTTCATCTGAATGCATGGATGTTGACAAAGTAAATCTTTCAGTCTTTTAGAACACAGCCAAACTGGAAGCTAATTTACTGCTAGCTGATGTCAGAAGCAATCCAACTTGTCCACCGCAGAAGCCACACAAAGAACATTATTCATAAGTAAACTACCTTGATAAGAAGCCATCCTCCCAGCATAATTAGGAAATACAATGGCCGGAACCATAGCTGGAGTTTTAATAAAAAAAGACAGTAAATTCTCTTTATAACTTTCATGACATAAAAGCAAAATATAACAGAGGAAGTCAGATTATTTCAAATTGATGGCAGTGCAAAGCAGTTAAAAATAGCAAATTATTTTTCTAAACTGAAAGAAGTGACAATATCTTTTAGGTGACAAATACAGTTTATAGAGACCCCAATGGAATCCCATTTTCAATTCACTAATTCAAGCAGTAATTACTGCACAAGACATTACCAAGTAATTTTTTTTCTGTGACTATAGATAGACATTTGTTGTTTTAGCCTGACCAAAATCTTCAAATAAAGATAATGTTCGCTATGTACTGAATTCTGCTCTAGCTTTCATGAAAATTACAATGATACTTACTGACTTTTAGAAAGTGCTATGATTCAGGCAATTATTTTTCATCATAGGAATTAAATATCTGTACTCATTATGCATACAGCTTAATTAAGAGCATTTCTTTTGGCACCTAAGTCCAGAATGGCTTCTCTAAATGTTTCCATGGAGTTAAACCTCTATTTCCTCTTCCTGTGATTTACAGTCCCCCAAGTTTAAGGAACACAACCTTCTCTTGGCCTTGAATCATTCTCTTGACAACTATGCTCAAAATTTAATAGACAATGATTTTTTTAATTTTTATTTTATTTTATTTATTTATTTATTTATTTATTTTGAGATGGGGTCTCGCTCTGTTACCCAGGCTGAAGTGCAGTGGCATGATCTCGGCTCACTATATCCTCTGCCTGCCGGGTTCAAGCTATTCTTCTGCCTCAGCCTCCTGAGTAGCTGGGATTACAAGCATGCACCACCACACCCAGCTAATTTTTTTTTTTTTTTTTTTTTTTTTGTATTTTTAGTAGAGATGGGGTTTCACCATGTTGGTCAGGCTGGTCTCGAACTCCTGACCTCGTGATCTGCTCACCTCGGACTCCCAAAGTGCTGGTATTACAGGCATGAGCCACCGTGCTCAGCCAGTGATTTTTAACTCACCTTCCACATGGGTCTTTTGTATTCTAAACCTAATCCTGGTCTTCAGAGCTTTCTGAATTTCCACCTACTTTTTATATTATGGTGACATCTGTCATGGTGACTTTTACCTCTTTGACTGTTAAGAAACCATTTGGAATTTTAATACTTCACAGGATAAATTTATTTTACAACCCAATTGTAAATATACAACCTGATACAAGCAAAATGATGCTAATCTTACTAATCAGACTACTGAGTTCAAATTCTGGGTCTTTCACCTTCTTGTAACGTAATCTTGGGCAGCTGTTGGGAAGGAGGGACAATTTGTTTAAAGTACTGTTTCAATATTTGTAGAATTTCTTACTAACTCCCAGATTAATGTATAGCTTTCAACCATAGTATTCTACTATTTGGAGGAACTGGTCATTCCAGGCCTGAGCCCATTCATGATATTAGACGTACCTTCACATACTGTTTCTCTGGGGAGTAAAAAACAGAACTTGGAATAATAGCTAGACTTCCAATATTTTAAAGATGTCTATTGCAAATGCAGCTCTTTTGAACATGTATCACATTTGGGCAGCCCTCAATATCTGCTGCACATTAGTCATGAAATCAAACTAACCTGAAGCAGTAAGACTAAAAGAAATGCTTTCAAATTTTCCTTGATACACCAGAAATCTGGCCCATCCATAGGTAGCTAGGGAATCACTCAGCAGAACAACCTGGCATGCAGCCACGAATCATGGAATGATGCTCTTTGATCTGCAGATTTTGCTGGGAGTGCAAGCCTGAGAGTTGGAGTGGCTCACTGGATAACAGTTGCTGATGGTCATCAAAGGATCATCAGTCCTTATTCACGTGAAAAGGCCCATCCTGTGCTGCTCTTTTCACTCACGCTCATAGATCACAGATCACAGTCAAAGCAATCTTTAGAAAATAAGTTAAAATGTATCGTTAAAACTTAAATAATTAATTACTAGGTTAAAATTTGAAGTGTCAAAATAGACATTATTTATTTGTTTTAGACACTGAGACAATTACCTGTGCTAATATGTCCTGAAATAGACAAACTCGTTTACTTCTGAGACTTCCAACTTGGGAAATCCTGAAAAGTGTTAATATTTGGGAGTCAGCTAGACAGGTGGTGATTATACAAAGATAACCCTATTAATGGCACCATCTCAGCTACGGTAGCAGAGTGTTAGGCTAGTTTCCACTCTCAGGAAAATGATTAATAAGAGTCCATGGCTCACGCCTGTAATCCCAGCACTTTGGGAAGCCAAGGCAGGTGGATCACTAGGTCAGGAGTTTGAGACCAGCCTGGCCAATATGGTGAAACCCCATCTTTACTAAAACTACAAAAATTAGCCAGGTGTGGTGTGGTGCATGTCTGTAGTTCCAGCTACTCTGGAGGCTGAGACAGAAGAATAGCTTGAACCCAGGAGGTGGAGGTTGCAGTGAGCCAAGATCATGCCACTGCACTCCAGCCTGGGCGATAGAGCAAGACACCATCTCAAAAAAAAAAAAAAAAAAATAGTCTGTTCCAGTTAGTTTAAGGCATAACACATTACTCCAGAAGTCAGTAGCTTTAAAAAGCCATTTTATTTTGTTCATGGATATTGTGGATCAGGAACTGGAGCACGGCACAGTGGGGAGAATTCATCTCTGTTTCATCAGGGGCCCAAGTTGGAAGCAGCAATGCCTGGGGTGACTTGATGGTTAGGAATGTCTAAGGGATTCTTCATTCACCTATCATACCAGGGGATACAAGTTTCTTTTAGGATTTCTGCCAGGGATGTGAGCTAGAACACTTTTGTGTGGCCATTTGACTTTCACTTACCTACAGCATGGTGGCCTCAAGGTATTCAGATCTTTACCTGGCATCCCAAGACTGTCAAAGAGAGTGTACCAGAGAACAGTGGGAAAATGTGTCACTCTGACTCAGCTTCAAAATTTATTCAGTGTCATTGGAAGGCCAAGGCAGGTGGATCACCTGAGGTCAGGAGTTCAAGACCAGCCTGGCCAACATTGTGAAACTCCATCTCTACTAAAAATACAAAAAATAAGCCAGGCATGGTGGCAGGTGCCTGTAATCCAAGCTACTCAGGAGGCTGAAGCAGAAGAATCACTCAAATTTAGGAGGTGAAAGTTGCAGTGAGCCAAGATTGCGCCATTGTACTCCAGCCTGGGTGACGAGAATGAAACTTTGTCTCAAACAAACAAACAAACAAAATTCATTCAGTGTCACTGCTACTGAATTTTGTTGTTACAGTGAGTCACAAGTATGCTAAGATTCATGGGGAAAGGATGTAGATACCACCTCTCTGTAAGAAGAATGTCTAAAAATGTATGGTCATTTACTTAGACCACCACAGATCCAGTGATGGCCCTAGATCTGGGTTACTACCATGGATGTCAGGCTGCTCTCAACCAGGAAAAGCAAAGCAGAACAAGCGCTCCTTGGATTGTGGGACCAAATCAAATCAGATCTTTTATTTATCCAGACCTTTAAGTCTACCCATCTCCTCTATTTCTCCGTCACAAGCTATATTTAAGTTTTATTGAACCAATAATTATTGGAAACCTTTTTAATGTAAAGTTGTATATTTGCAATTCTGGACAAAATAGCAGCCCTACTCCATTGTGCTCAGTGTGGCACACAGGAAAGAGTAGCAGATGAGTTACAAGGCAGCTGATGAATCAAAAGGCTTTCATGGACAACAAAGCTCTTATTTCAGTTTTTCTTAGTCATCTTATCCATTAGTATTGTTAATTTATTTACCAAAAAATAAAAAAAGACATTTCTTTCTGATGTTTTCTGCCCACATAGTATATCGCTTGAAAATCAAATGTTCTTTACCTAGGGCCTAACATAAAATTTTAAAAGAAAAAGTCAAATTGCACTCATCTACAAAAAAGTAAATCAGTAAGTAGGTACGTAGCCTGATCTTTTGCTCTGGCTGCCCTTAACATTTTTCCTTTGTTCCAACCTTCGAGTATTTACAATAGCAAAGACTTGGAACCAGCCCAAAAGTCCATCAATGGCAGGCTGCATAAAGAAAATTTGGCACACACCATGGAATACTATGAAGCCATAAAAAAGAATGAGTTCATGTCCTTTGCAGGGATATGGATGAAACTAGAAACCATTGTTCCCAGTAAGCTAATACAGGAACAGAAAATAGAACACTGCATGTTCTCATTCGTAAGTGGGATTTGAACAAGGAAAACACATGGACACAGGGAAGGGAATATCACAACCAGGGCCTGTTGGGAGGTAGGGGGCATGGGGAGGGATAGCATTAGGACAAATACCTAATGCATGTGGGGCTTAAAACTTAGATGATGGGTTAATGGGTGCAGCAAACCACCATGGCACATGTATACCTATGTAACAAACCTGCACGTTCTGCACATGTATCCCAGAACTTAAAGTATACTAATAATAACAAAATAAGTAGGTAAACATCTGTTACCAACAATGAAAGCTTTTTCTCAAACTTCTGTGCTAAACAGAAATATAATAATTAATCAAAGAATCTATTTTTTCTACAAAATAAATTAAATATTCTCAGTATTAAATATTCTTACAAAGGTTGCTGTCTCGATTATCATCTTTTTCATTTTATGAACTGACTAAAAACAAATTAAAGATGAAATGCTAAAGACTGGGAATCTCTACATCAATCTCTACATCTAACTAGTTTTCCATATGAACTAAGAAAGTGAATAGACATAAGTATTATTGCAGCAAGTGTTGTAAACATAATTATGAACTTTCACTATTAACAGTTTGACTAACCCACATTAGTTTGCTAGACTCCCTAGTAACTATTTTCTTTCTAAACTCACTTTTTACTAATAGCACATCATTCTTTACCAATTTGAACCAAAGACCACTCAAATGAAAATTGAAAATCAATCTTGGCCACTCTGATGATGAGTTTCACGTCAGCTTACAATTTGGGATATTGGTAGTCTATAAAACAAATCAGACATTTGTCCATGGAACCTACAATTTATATTGTGCTAGGAGAGTAGCTTCATAATTTTCTTAAAAGGTGTAAACTCTACAAATATAAAAGACAATGATTTATCATTAGGAAAAGAAAGGAGAGAGAGAAACAAAGAAAGAGAACAAAAGTGGGCCTGAGGAAACATAAGTAGAGCAGGAAATAAGAATCAGGATTAGAGGAGAGTACAGTATAAATACTGGGGCAATGTATGAAAAAGAAAAAAATTCAGTGTATATATTAAATCAACAAATATTGATAAAAATACCTACTATATGCCTGACAAAATTGAGATATAGAATTAACAAGGTTTGTATACTCAAGGAGATCACATTTTGATGAGTGAGACACACACAAACAAACAAACAAACAAAAAGATACATAAGATGATTAAAAATTGTGATTACTAGGAATAACATAACCATTGCATCTTACTAGAAAATAGCTTGTATGAATTTCTTTGGAAATTTCTTTCAGTGTTCCTTCTAAAGTCTCTCTGAGGAGATGATATTTTAGTCAGATCTTTACAACAGTATTAAATTAGTCAGTCAAAGAACTGGGAGAGGAGCTGTGTAGTTATACAGAACATTCGGTGCTCTAAGACAGAATTTAGAGTTTCAAGGTACATAAAGAAAGTCAGTGGCTAACGGTTATTGAGGAACTAAGCTACATCACTCCCTTAATATGTGCTATTCCATTTAAAAATACAACCACAACAAGAAACACAACAAATCTATGATTTAGACACTGGCCTCATTATTTCACCTCTGTTTAGTGGACAATGAAACTGAATCATGAAAAGGTGAAATCTGCTGAAGCCTCAATGGTGAGCACTTGTTGGAGCTAATATAGAAACCGGGGCATTCTGAGTTTTTGTATTGTTTTTACTGAGATGGGAAATCTGGCAAAAGAAGAGTTGGGGAAGCATCAGTACATGAAAAGCTTAATTTCCAAAATAAGTTTGAGATAACTAGTAGCAATCAAAGAGATGTAAAATAAGTGATTGGATATATAAGATTAGGATGAACTTACATTCCTAGTTGAATACTTAAATTCAAGAATTATAACATGTAAATGGCAATTTGTGCTTCTAGACAAAATGGAATATCAAGTATTAGAATACACTCCAGCTTGAAACAAATACACGAACAAACAAAACAGACAAGATAAAACAATGTTTTTTAAGACATTGGATATCATGTAACAAAAGACAGAGCTGAGAGACAAGAAATGAAACAAGGTGAGCCATAACGTTGTACCAGTTTATTATCTTGAGGGAGTTTATAGCTACAGTGCATGTAGAAGGAACTGAGATAAAGCCCAATAAACTCTGAGTTGAGTGCACAGAACCAAAAGTCCAAAGAAACTAATGTAAATAGGCTTCACATGGCAGAGTTCTAGAGAGGCTGAAAATACTGTCTTTTCCAACAAGCAAGTCTGAAGAAAACTCATCATTTACAGAGCACTGGGTAGAGTACTCACAAAAACCTTCGTGGGGTTTTTATCCCTTAGTAGTGAGGGATCATTAGTCTCATACAAAATGCTGCTATGGCCCTACTTAACAAATCCTAACATCAATACCTAAATTTATCAAAGTGTCCTCATGTAATTTGTTTGCATCCCAGAATGATGCTCAATATTTATAAGGATACAATGTTCAGCACCCAACGAGGTAAAATTTGCAAATTCTGTCATTTTATCAAAGATTGCCAGGCATGCAAAGAAACAAAAAATACAATCCATAATGAAAAGAAAAATATCACTTGATTGAAACTGATTCAGAACTGTCACAGATGTTAGAATTAGCAGGCAAGAACATTAAAACAATTATTATTATTTTATTCCATAAGTTCAAAAAGTTAAGTAGAGACATGGGAGATTTTAAGAAGGTGCTAATTATACTTTCAGATATGAAAACTATAATGTGTAACATGGAAAAAACACTGGATAGGATTCAGGGCCAATTAGACATGGCAAAATAAAAGATCATTGAATTTGAGGATATAGCTGAGGATTTTCCAAAATAAAACACAAAAAGAAAAGAGAATTAAGATAAATGAAGAAAGCATCAGTGATCTATGGAACAACTTTAGGCATCATAATATATCTCTAATTGTAATACTAAAGGAGAGGGCAGGGAAGAAATATATTTTAATGATGGTCAAAATGTTTCCAAATGGATAAACATTTTAACTCACTGATAAAAAAAAAAAAACTAGCAGATTTCACACACAAGAAATAACAATGCTATACCATGATACATCTTAATCAACACATTCGAAAACAGTGATAGAAAGAAAATCTTGAAAGCAGAGGAAAAAAACAGTATTGCATATAATGGAACAAAGATAAAGATGACAATAAATTTCTCCCTGGAAACAATAAAAGGAAAAAGATAGTAGAGTAAAATCCTTAAAATACTAAGAGAAAATAAACTTCTTAATATATAATTTTATAAACACACACCAAAAAAAACCTCCAAAAAAGAGGGCAAAAGATAGCAGATGCACAAAAGCTAAAAGAATTTATTGCCAGCAGATCTGCATTACAAAAAAAAAGTTAAGAAATTTTTTTAGGCAGAAAACTTATTTAAAAATCAATATACACAATGGAATAAAGGACATCAGAGATGGTAACTACATTGGTATATATGTAAGACCTTTTTTGATATTTAGTATTTCTATAGGATAATAGATGTTTTAAACAAAATGTAATTTTTAAAAAGTGAATAAAAATAATATACAAAATCAGAAAGAGGGAAACAGAAGCATAGTAATGTATGCCAGTACTGGAGGGTACACTAAGTTGTATAGTCTAAACTTTACAACAACTACTAAAATAAAAAAGCTAATAAGCCAGTAGAAATGATATAAACTAATAATAAAAATACAAAAATTATCCAAATCAAGTGGAAAAAGAAATAAAGGGGAATAAAGAAGAGAAAGGAAAAATAGATAACAAAGGACAAGATGATAGAATTAAATTTGTGTTCATAGTCACATTAAATGTAAATGGTCTAAACAACCCCATTTAAAAGGTAGAGATTGGTTGATTATAAAGAAACAACTATATGTTGCCTATAAAAAATGCAATTGAAAAATAACGCAGGTAGGTTTAAAAAAGCATACAAATTGTATCACACTAAAATTAGCTAAAATAAAGGTGGAGTAGTTATATTAATATCAGGCTAATTAGATTTCAGAGTAAAGAATATAACTCAGGATAATAAACATAATTTTATGATAACAGAACCAAGTCATTAAGCACACAAAATAACCTTAAGGATTTATTTATTTTATAACAGAGATTTAAAATACAAGAAACAAAAAGTGGTAAAACTTAAAGGAGAAATAGGCAATTCTACAATTAAATTTGGAGATTTTAATACACCTCTCTTAATTGATAACTCCATTACACAAAAAATCAGCAAGCACAGAGGAGTTAATGACTACCAACCAAACTAATTTAACTGACATTTATAGAGCACTTAATCTGAAAGTAGCAGAAAGCACAACATTTTCAAAAGCCTGTGGGACTTTTACCAAAAGTTGGCAAGATTCGTGCACTGACAACTATGAGATATTTTTCAGCAAATTAAATTGTCTCTGTAAATTTAAAATACTTCAAATCATATGAACTATGCTTTCTTATACAACAGAATTGAAGTAAAAATCAGTAACAGAAAGGTTATTAGAAACTCTCCAAAAGTTGGAAACTAAATAATACACTTTCAAATAACTCATGGGTCAAAGGATAAATCAAAATAGAAATTAGAAAATATCCTAGCCTAAATAAAGCAGAAAGCATAATTTATCAAAATTCTGGAATGCTTCTAAACTAGTAATTGGGGAAATTAAAAGGACTGAATGCATATGTGCAAAATGAAGAAAGGTTTCAAATAAATGAACTTAATTTCCACTATAGAAAAAGTAAATGTGAAGGACAAATTCACCCAAAATAAGCAAAATGTTTAAAATATAATTGTAAATTAATAAAATGCAGAACAGAAAAACAATGAGAAAATAAATGAAACAAAAACCTGCTCCTGCGAAAAGATAAACAATATTGACGCTTTTCTGGCCAGACTGATCACAAAAGACAAAGTGAAGACACAAAGTAGTAATATTATAAATAAATGTGGGAACATCACTACAGATTCTCCAGATAGTAAAACGGTGATCAGAGGCTATTATGAACAATTTGACAACTTAGATAAAATGACAAACTTCTCGTAAGATAAAAACTTCCAAGCTCCCTCAAGAAGAGAGAACATGAATTGATCCGTATTTATAAAATAAATTGAATTTGGCATTAAACACTACTCAGGTAGATTCTAGGCCCTGAAGTCTTTACTCGTGAATTCTACCAATCATTTAAGAAATAGTAGTACCAATTGTACACAAATTCTTCTAGAAAATATACTTTCTGGCCAGGCACGGTGGTTCATGCCTGTAGTCCCAGAACTTTGGGAAGGTGAGACAGGCAGATCTTGAGGTCAAGAGATTGAGATCATCCTGGCCAACATGGTGAAACCCCGTCTCTACTAAAAATACAAAAATTAGCTGGGCGTGGTGGTGAGTGCCTGTAGTCCCAGCTACTCAGGAGGCTGAGGCAGGAGAATCGCTTGAACCCAGGAGAAACAGGTTGCAGTGAGCCGAGATCGTGCCACTGCACTCCAGCCTGATGACAGAGCGAGACTCCATCAGAAAGAAAGAGAGAGAGAGAGAGAGAGAGAAAGACAGAAAGAAAGAGGAGAGAAAGAGAGAAAGAAAGAAAGAAAGAAAGAAAGAAAGAAAGAAAGAAAGAAAGAAAGAAAGAAAGAAAGAGAGAGAGAGAGAGAAAGGGGGAGGGGGAGGAGAGGAGGGGGGAAGGGAGGTTAAGGGAAGGGATGGGAAGGGAGAAAGAAAAGAAAGAGGAAATAAAGGAAGGAAGGAAGGAAGGAAGGAAGGAAGGAAGGAAGGAAGGAAGGAAGGAAGGAAAGAAAGAAAGAAAGAAAGAAAGAAAGAAAGAAAGAAAGAAAGAAAGAAAGAAAGAAAGAAAGAAAGAAAGAAAGAAAGAAAGAGAAAGAGAAAGAAAATATAAGTTCCAGAATTGAAGAGATGAGAATATTTTTCCATCCAAGTGCTAACTAGGCCTGACCCTGCTTAGCTTCTGAGATCAGATGAGATCGGGCGCGTTCAGGGTGGTATGGCCATAGATGAGAATATTTTTCATCTCATTCTATGTGACCATTACTCTGGTGAGAAAACCAGACAAAGACACTCTAAGAAAAGAAAACCGCAGACAAATATCACTCATGAGCTTAGATGCAAACATGCTAACAAAAGATAAACCAACAACATATCTACAAAAATGATAACACATAATAGCTGAGTAGAGTTTATCCTAGGAACAAAGGTTGTTCTTTAACATTTGTTCAAAAATCAGCGAATGTAATTTATGATCTAAAGAAAAGTGTAAAAATTAAGGACATATCAATAGAAACAGAAGAAGATAAAGAAGGAATAGCAAACTAGGAATAAAATGACCTCTGCAACTTGATAAAAGGCATCTACAGCTACCTTTACATTTTAATAGTGAGAGACTGAATGCTTTCCCCCAAATCAAGAGTAAGACAAGAATTTTTTCTCTCCCCTCTTTTATTCAACATGGTATTGGAAGACATAGGTAGGGCAATAAGGTAAGGAAAATAAATAAAAGATAGGCATATTGGAAAAGTGGAAGTAAAGCTAATTTATTTACAGACTAAACGATTTTCTATGTATAAAATCCAATGGAATTGAGAAAAAAAGGTACTAAAACTAAGAATTGAAAGATACAGGGTCAATATACATAATTTAATTATATTTCTATGTACTAGCAATGAACAGTTGGAAATTGAATTACAAACAACAGCATTAGTTACAATACGAATAAAAGTATGAATTATTTAGCAAAAATTCTGACAAACATTGGCAAAATTTGTACACTAATAGGTACAAAATATTTTTGAGAGAAATTTAAAGAGATCTGTATAAACGGGGATATATAGCTTGTTCCTTGACCAAGACTCAATGTTGTTAAGATCAATAACTCCCAAATTAATACACAGAGTCAAAGCAACCTCAATAAAAAAATCCCAGCTGACTTCTTTGTAGAAGTTTGCAAGATGATTCTTACATTCATATGAAAACACCAAGGACCCAAAAAACCTAAAACAACTTTGGAAAAGAACAAAAACTTTGGAAAGCTTCTGTGGCCTCATTTTAAGATTTATTACAAAACTTCCATCACACAATATGGTATTAGAATCAAAATAGATAAATACATCAAGCAAAAAACAAAAATTCATAATTAAATCACACATATAATGTCAACTGATTTTTTTTTTCCACAAAATTGCAAAGGCAAATCAGTGGAGAAAGGCACCTTTTCAATAAATGGTACTGGAACGATTGGATATGCATATGAAAAAAATTCAATTTGTTCCTGTTACAATAATCAAAAATTAGTTCAAAATGGATCATAGACCTAACAGTCAGCCTAAAACTATACAACTCCTAGAAGAAAACAAAAAGAAAATCTTTATAATTTTAGCTAGGCAAAGAGTTATTATTTACAATACCAAAAATACAGTCTATAAAAGAAAAATAATTTTTTCCCAAAATTAAGAACATCTGTTCTTCAAAAGACAATCTTAGAAACTGGAAAAACAAGCCATACACTTAGATAAAATATTTTCAGAGAATAAATCTGAAGGCTGGGCACAGTGCCTCATGCCTCTTATCCCAGCATTTTTGAGTGGCCAACGCAGGAGGATCGCTTAAGTCATGAGCTCAAGAACAGCCTGGACAAAAGACCAAGGTCCCTGTCTCTGCAAAAAATTAAAAGATCACCTGGGTGTGGTGACATGCCTGTAGTCCCATCTATCTATCTATCTATCTATCTATCTATCTATCTATCTATCTATCTACTCTAGTTCTTTTGCATCCTCACTAACACTTGGTATGGTCAGCCTTTTAATTTAGCCATTTTAATCAGTGTATATCTCAAATGCTTTTAATTTGCGTTTCACTAATGACTGAAGACATTGAATACCTTTTCTTGTGTTTATTTTCTATCTATATATATCTTATATGGTGAATTGTCAGTTCAAATCTTTAGAATATTTATGAAAATTAGATTTTGTATTTCTTAAGTTTTGAGAGTTTCTTCTTCAACTATCCTGGATATCTATCTGATAAATGATTTGTATATATCTGATAAATGATATATATCTGATAAATATGAACCATCTATATATACTATATATCTGATAAATGACTATATATCTGATAAATGATATATATCTGATAAATATAAACCATATATATATATATATATATCTGATAAATGACTTGTATCCAGGATATCTGAAGAAGAAACTCTCAAAACTTAAGAAAACACACAATACAATTTTCGTAAATACTCTAAATATTTGAACTGACAATTCACCATAAAATATATATAGGTAGCAAATAAATACAAGAAAAGGCATTCATTGTCTTCAGTCATTAGGGAAATCCAAATTAAAAGCATGTGAGATATATACTGATTAGAATGGCTAAATTAAATGGCTGACCATACCACATGTTAGTGAGGACACAAAGGAACTAGAATTCTAACGTATTGTGGTAATGTGAAAGGGACAACCACTTAAGAAAATAGTTTGGCAGTTTTGTAAAAAGTAAAATAAGTTATACCTACTATATGATCCAGCTATTCCACCTCTACAAATTAACTCAACAAGAAAGAAAGCTTATGTTCATATAAAATTTTAAAAATAGTCTCAGACGCTTCATTTACAATAGCCAGGATTTTGAAAACAATCTATCATCAGACAATGCTTACATCAATTCTAGTATATCCAAATAACATTAATAAAATACTACTGAGCAATAAAAAGTGATGTCACACTACAACCTGGGTGAATCTCAAGCAAACCAGGCTAAAAGAATCATACTTGCTGTATGCTTCTATCTATATAAAACTCTTTAAAAGACACACTAATCAGTAGTGACGGAAAGCAGATCAGTGCTTGCCTGGGAGAGGTGGAGTTAGGTACAATGCGAAGAGATTATTACCATGTGGCATGAGAAACTGTTGGTAGTGTTGGATATGTTCACTATCTTGATTTTGTTGATGGTTTCACAGTTGTGTACATATGTCAAAACTTATCAAAGCATACACTTTAAATATGTGCAGTTTAATGTATATCAACAAATAATAACATAAAAAACAATTAAAATGGCATAAGATTGTCAAGACAAAATAAAAGGTATAAGACTAAGGCTTAAAATACTTGACATTTAAATATCAGATAAAAAAGAGACAAATTTGCAAGGGTTACATAGACAAAGGTATGGGAGGGTTAAGAAAAGAAACCACAGAAAGAGTTTTTGAAGGAGAGGGTAGTCAGCAATGTCAAATTCCACTGAGAAGTCAAGCAAAATGAGAATTTACCATGTTCATTGGATTTGGATTAATGGAGAACTTCGGTGGCTATCGTAAAATCTGTTTGGTTGGAATCCTGTGGGGGGAAGGCAGATTGGAATGGAATGAGGAATAAGTTGAAGATGAGGAACTGATGGGAGAGAGTAAACAAGTTTTTCAGGAAGATTGTTTTGAGGAAGCAGCAAGAGAAGCTGGAAGAGGAATTTGAAATCAAAGTGGAGATTTTATGTGTGTGCCTGCATATGTGTGTCTGTGTGTGCGAGTGTGTGTGTGTACATGGGTGTGAAGATGGGAGTACTTTGACCATGTTAAAATACGGAATAATGATTCTACTAAGGGGACACATAACAACAACAACAAAAAAACTAAACTCATTGCTAGAGCCCCCGTACCTTTAAAAGTGGGAGAAAGAAGAGTCAAAGCAAAATTTGAGGACGGCCCACACAGTGGAATGTTTATTTGCAAGATGTATTCTCTCTCAAAATTGTTCCTGCACATAGTCAGATATCCATAAATATTTGTGGCAAATGGATTAAAATGCAGAAAAATAGTCTTAAGTAACTCATACTCCAATTGCTCAGTCACCAAAAGGGTGTATAGAAATCTCTTATTCTACCTGACCTCTCATATGAAAGTTTGGTTTCTCTGCCAGTGTGCAATTATACTACAAGTGCTTTTTCAATCGACTACGTCTCACATTAGTAAAATATTCCTCAAACAGTTTAAAGAAGAGGATGTCAAATTTATCTTTTGAATTGTATTAGTCAACTTGATTATTTACTTGCTCAAATAATAGAGCATGCTGTTTGGATCCAAAATAGTGGATTTTTAGAGGCAAGTAGATTCACACTTGTAATATGAAGCTTCACATGTCACTTCCCATTAATTTAGATTATTGATCCTGTTACAGTGTCGATGAAGAAGCTAAAATAGAAATGAGAGGGCCGGGCGCGGTGGCTCAAGCCTGTAATCCCAGCACTTTGGGAGGCCTAGACGGGCGGATCACGAGGTCAGGAGATCGAGACCATCCTGGCTAACACAGTGAAACCCCGTCTCTACTAAAAAATACAAAAAAATAGCCGGGCGAGGTGGCGGGCGCCTGTAGTCCCAGCTACTCGGGAGGCTGAGGCAGGAGAATGGCGCAAACCCGGGAGGCGGAGCTTGCAGTGAGCTGAGATCCAGCCACTGCACTCCAGCCTGGGCGACAGAGCCAGACTCCGTATCAAAAAAAAAAAAAAAAAAAAGAAAAGAAATGAGAGGTTAGTACACTCTTCATGGGGTCTTTTTGTTTGTTTGTTTGCTTGGTTGTTTTGTTTTGACTGTCAACAAAGCTATAAAATGACTTGGAATTCAAAGAGAACTCTACTATTTGTAATAATTATTGATATCATTTCAACAACCTGGCCCCTGTGCTCTGAGCTTTTGAGGAATGAGTAAATGAAGGTGTTAATCTGTTACAAATAGCAGATTAAACCTAGGCACAAAAGAAATCTGCTAAACACCCTCACCAAAGTTACAAAGTACAATAAGTGGAGAGACACTAAGCAGGCTTGGTTATATGAAGGAGGTAGCTTTTAAGTTGCGTCTTAAAAAATGACTTGCACTTTGTCCTTACTTGCCTAATACTTTAGATGGAACTTTTGGACTTAGATTGGAAAATTTATATTTCTAAGAGAATTTTTTCTTAACAAGAAAGGTTTTGATTTCATTTTATTCATAATATAGCCTTTTGACTCTGGGCAAATCACTTCACTTCTCAGATGCTCTGTTATCTCCTCTAACAGTGGGGAAATGATCAGACCCTTGCTTTAGCATCATGAGGCTGGCATGCAGTAGGAATAGTGTTCCATCCTCGGCACACAGTCAATACTTAATAACTCACCTCTTTGGTGAGCTCCATATTATCATAGCCTAACCACAGCAAAGAAGCAAACAACATAATAAATGAAAAAATATATATCAAATATTGGAGTTGGATAGTGCAACCATACAGGGGAACTAGTGAAAATGTGATCTCTAGGTGTTCCATCTACCATTTATGATTTCCAAGGGCTAGGTGCTTTCCTCCAATGTTCAAACACAAGGATTTCTTTTTCTTTTTGTTCTCTGTATCATTATTATTATTATTATTATTATTATTATTCTTTATGTTATGGGGTACATGTGCAGGATGTGCAGGTTTGTTACATAAGTACACATGTGCCCTGGTGGTTTGCTGCACCCATCAACCCATTTTCTACATTAGGTATTTGTCCTAATGCTATCCCTCCCCCAGCCCCCCACCCCCCAACAGGCCCCGGTATGTGATGCCCCCCCTCAATGTCCATGTGTTCTCATTGTGCAGCTCTCACTTATAAGTGAGAACATGCTGTCTTTAGTTTTCTGTTATTGTGTTAGTTTGCTGAGAATTATGGTCACCAGATTCATCCATGCCCTTGCAAAGGACATGAACGCATCCTTTTTTGATGGCTGCATAGTATTCCATGGTGTATATGTGCCACATTTTCTTTATCCAGTCTATGATTGATGGGCATTGGGTTAGTTCCAAGTCTTTATTATTGTGAAGCGTGCTGCAATAAACATACGTGTGCATGTGTCTTTATAGTAGAATGATTTATAATCCTTTGGATGTATACACAGTAATGGGATTGCTGGGTCAAATGGTATTTCTAGTTCTAGATCCTTGAGGAATAGCCACTCTGTCCTTCACAATGGTTGAACTAGTTTACACTCCCACCAACAGTGTAAAAGCGTCCCTATTTCTCCACATCCTCTCCAGCCTCTGTTGTTTCCTGACTTTTTAATCGTCGCCATTCTAACTAGTGTAAGATGGTATCTCATTGTGGTTTTGATTTGCATTTCTCTAATGACCAGTGATAGTGAGCTTTCTTTTCATATGTTTGTTGGCTGCATAAATGTCTTCTTTTGAAAAGTGCCTGTTCATATCATTTGCCCAATTTTTGATGGGGTTGTTTGTTTTTTTCTTGTAAATTTGTTTAAGTTCCTTGTGGATTCTGGATATTAGCCCTTTGTCAGATGGATAGATTGCAAACATTTTCTCCCATTCTGCAGATTGCCTGTTCATTGTGATGATAGTTTCTTTTGCTGTGCAGAAGCTCTTTAGTTTAATCAGATCCCATTTGTTAACTTTGGCTTTTGTTGCCATTGCTTTTGGCGTTTTAGTCATGAAGTGTTTGTCCATGCCTATGTCCTGAATGGTATTGCCTATGTTTTCTTCTAGGGTTTTTATGGTTTTAGGTCTTACGTTTAAGTCTTTAATCCATCTTGAGTTAATTTTTGTATAAGGTGTAAGGAAGGGATCCAGTTTCAGCTTTCTGCATATGGCTAGCCAGTTTTCCTGGCAACATTTAGTAAATAAGGAATCCTTTCCCCATTGCTTATTTTTGTCAGGTTTGTCAAAGATCAGATGGTTGTAGGTGTGTGGTGTTATTTCTGACCTCTCTATTCTGTTCCATTGGTCTATATATCTGTTTTGGTACCACTATCATGTTGTTTTGGTTACTGTAGCCTTGTAGTATAGTTTGAAGTCGGGTAGTGTGATACCTCCAGCTTTGTTCTTTTTGCTTGGGATTTTCTTGTCTATGTGGCCTCTTTTATGTTTCCATATGAAATTTAAAGTATTTTTTCCAACTCTGTGAAGAAAGTCAAGGTAGCTTGATGGGGATAGTATTGTATCTATAAATTACTTTGGGCAGTATGGCCATTTTCACAATATTGATTCTTCCTATCCATGAGCATGGAATGTTTTCTCATTTGTTTGTGTCTTCTCTTCTTTCCCTGAGCAGTGGTTTGTAGTTCTCCTTGAAGAGGTCCTTCACATCCTTTGTAAGTTGTATTCCTAGGTATCTTATTCTTTTTGTAGCAATTGTGAATGGGAGTTCACTCATGATTTGGCTCTCTGTTTGCCTGTTATTGGTATATAGGAGTGCTTGTGATTTTTGCACATTGATTTTGTATCCTGAGACTTTGCTGAAGTTGCTTATCAGCTTGAGATTTTGGGCTGAGACGATGGGGTTTTTAAATACACAATCACGTCATCTGTGAAGAGAGACAATTTGACTTCCTCTCTTCCTAATTGAATATACTTTATTTCATTCTCTTGCCTGATGGCCCTGGCCAGAGCTTCCAATACTATGTTGAATACTAGTGGTGAGAGAAGGCATCCTTGTCTAAACACAAAGAATTTTAACTGCAGAGGAAAATGTTTGAATATTGAAAAGAGTGGTTCTACAGTATGAACTATACAGTTTGAGTAAGTCCAAATCACTTTGCACAGTGATTTTGATGCCTGCTACTTGTTTGTTTTGTCAATTTTCTATTGACCTGGCTGCTAATGACTTTTGTATATGAATTGAGGAGTATATACCTTTTGAGTATGATATGGGCCATTAATCATGTATAAGACTTACTTTAAAACTTCTCAGTGATTTATTTTGCTTTAGGATTTCTTGCAGGAAAGGTCTTGATTGGTCTTGATAAAATTCCTCAGCTTTTGTTTGTCTGGGGAGATCTTTATTTCTCCTTCATGCTTGAAGGATATTTTCATGTATGCACTATTCTAGGGTGAAAGTTGTTCTAGGCAAACAATGTACAGTCCACTTTAAATTTTTATTTTTGGCCCAGGACCTCCTAAACTCTACTAATGTAGATTTTTCACCTTATAATCTTGTCTGATTTTTCTAACTAAACACAAGCTCAGTGTGTGCCATTAGTGTTTTGCCTCTTTTTTCTTTCAAAATTTGCATAATTTTACCAAAATATGTTTAGAAACATATTTTCTGTGACTTTCCTTGATTTAAAGATGAATACAGGGGATGGAGCAAGATGGCAGAATAAAAGACTACACCGTTAGTGCCTCCACTCAGGAACACCGAATTTTACTACATGCAGTAACGCATGTCAAAAGAACCAAATTTCAGCTGAGCAACTACAGATAATAACTTTCTTTCATATTGCTGAAAGAGGCATTGAAGAGCGTCAGAGACAGTCTTGAATCATGGATGTCACCCCTCTCCCATCCCACAGCAAGAGATTCTGCCTGGTAATCCAGATATTCTTCCAGATCATATCCAAGACCACCAAGGCGGTATCTCCATGAGTCTGCAAAAACCACAGTGGTGGTGGGCTTGGGGCCCAAGTCCCTTCAAATACCTGGAATGCCTCCTCAAGAAGGATGGGCACAATGACTACAATAAACTCCTAACTCTTCAATGCCCGGACACTGACAAATATTTACCAGTATCAAGATTATTCAGGAAATCATGACATCGCCAAACAAACTAAATAAGGCATCAGGGACCAATTCAGGAGAAATAGCAATATGAGACCGTTCAGAGAATTCTGTATAACTGTTTTAAGGAAATTCAAAGAAATTCAAGATAACACAAGAAGGAATTCAGAATTCTATCAGATAAATTTAACAAAGAGATTGAAATAACCAGAAAGGATAAAATAGACATTCTAGAGTTTAAAAATGCAATTGACATACTGAAGAATACGTCAGAATCTCCTAATAGCAGAAGAAAAAATGGTGAGCTTGAAGACAGGCATTTGAAAATACACAGTCAGAGGAGACAAAAGAAAAAAGAACAAAAAAAAATCAAGCATATCTATAAGATATAGAAAATCACCTCAGAAGGGCAAATCTAAGAGTTACTGGCTTTAAAGAAGAGGTAGACAAAGAGAAAGAGGCAGAAAGTTTATTCAAAGAAATAATATCAGAGAATTCTCCAAACCTGGAGAAAGATAGATACTAACATTCAAGTGCAGGAAGGTTATACAACACCAAACAGATTTCACCCAAAGAAGACTACATTAAGGCATCTAATAATCAGACTCCTAAAGGTCAAGGATAAAGAAAGGATCCTAAAAGCAGCAAGAGAAAATAAGCACATAACATACAATGAGCTCCAGTACATCTAGCAGTAGACTTTTCAGTAGAAACCTTAGAGAGAGTGGCAAGAAATAATATCAAGCTCTTTCTCTCACCACAATTGAATAAAAATAAAAATAAAAACAAGAGGAATTTTGGAAAGTATACAAATACATGGAAATTAAATAATACATTCCTGAATGACCAATAGGTCAATGAAGAAATTAAAAAGGAAATTAAAATTTTCTTGAAACAAATCATAATGGAAACGAAACACAATATACCAAAACCTATGGGATACAGCAGAAGCAGTACTAAGAGGGAAATTTACAGCTCTAAGTGCCTTCATCAAAAAAGATGAAAAACTTCAAAGAAATAACTTAATGATGCACCTTAAAGAACTAGAAAAGCAAGACTAAAAATTACTAATTTACTAGTAAAATTAGTAAAAGAAAAATAATAAAGATCAGGAGAAAAATAAATGAATTTGAAATGAAGAGAATAACACAAAAGATCAGTAAAACAAAAATTTAGTTTTTTGAAAAGATAACCAAAATTCATAAACTTTTAGTCAGACTAAGAAAAAATAAAAAGAGAATACCCAACTAAATAAAATCAGAGATATAAAAGGAGACAGGACAACTGATCCCGCAGAAATTCGAAAGATCTTTAGTGGCTACTATGAGTAACTATATACCAATAAACTGGAAAAACTAGAAGAAACGCATACATTCCTAAACACATACAACCTATCAAGATTGAACCATAAAAAAATCCAAAACCTGAACAGACCAATAACAAGTAATGAGATCAAAGCCGTAATAAAAATATCTTTCAATACAGAAAATCCTGGGACACGACAGCTTCACTGCTGAATTCTCTCAAGCATTTAAAGAATTAATACCAATGCTACCCAAACTGTTCCCCAAAATAGAGGAAACCAGAATACTTCCAAACTCATTCTACAAGACCAATATTACCCTGATACCAAAACCAAAGACACATCTAAAATAGGAAAGTATAGGTCAATATCTCTAATGAATATTGATGCAAAAATTCTCAGCAAAATACTGACAAACAAAATTCAACAATACATTAAAAACATTATTTATCATGAACAAGTGAGATTTACCCCAGTGTTGCAAGGATGGTGCTACATCAATCCATCAATCAATGTGGTACATCATATTAGACGAATGAAGGACAAAATCTATATGATCATTTCATTTGCTGCTGAAGAAGCATTTGATAAAGTTCAACATTTTTTTCAAAATAAAAGCCCTGAAAAAAACTGGGAATAGAAGAAACATTCCTTAGCATAATAAAAGGCATGTATGACAGACCCTCAGCTAGTATCATATGAAATTGGGAAAAACTGAAATTGTTTTCTCTAAAATCTGGAACATGATAAGGATGCCCACTTTCACCATGGTTATTCAGCATAGTGCTGGAAGTCCTAACTAGAGCAATTAGGCAAGAGAAGGAAATAAAGGCATCCACATTCAAATGGCAGAAGTCAAAGTGCCCTAGTTGCTGATGATATGATCTTACATTTGGAGAAACCTGAAGACTCCAGAGAAAAACTATTAAAACTAATAAATTCAGTAAAGTTGCAAGATACAAAATCAATATGTGAAAATCAGTTACATTTCTATTTGCCAACAATGAACAATCTGTAAAAGAAATAAAATAATGTCTCATTTGCAATAGCCACAAATGAAATTACATACCTGGAATTAAGTTAACCCAAGAAGTAGAAGATAGTTACAATTGAAAACTATAAAACACTGATGAAAACTATAAAATACTGATGAAAGAAACTGAAGAGGTTGCCAAAAAATAGAAAGATATTCCGTATTAATGGATAGAAAGAATCATTATTGCTAAAATGCTTATACTACTCAAAGCAATCTACAGATTCAATTCCATCCCTATCAAAATACCAATGACATTCTTCTCAGAAATAGAAAAAAATCCCAAAATATATATATAACCACAAACTACCCAGTATATCTGAAGGTATCCTGAGTAAAAAGAAAAACAAATCCCTGGGATAATCACAATACCTGACTGCAAATTATACTACAGAGTTGTAGTAACCAAAACAGCATGGTGCTGGTATAAAAACCAGACACATAGACCAGTGGAACAAAATAGAGAATGCAGAAACAAATAAACCCACCTACAGTGAACTCATTTTTGACAAATGTGCCAAGTGACAACAATGTGGAAAAGACAGTCTCTTCAAATGTCTGGGAAAATTCTATATTCATTTACAGAAAAATGATATTAGACTCCTATCTCTTGCCATATAAAAAATTCAATAAAGATAAAGACTTAAATCTAAGACCTCAAGATATGAAAATACTACAAGGAAACTTTGAAGGAACTCTCCAGGACATTGGTCTGGGCAAACATTTCTTGAGTAATATTCTATAAGCACAGACAACCAAATCAAAAATGGACAAATGGGATCACATCAAGTTAAAAGCTTCTGCACAGCAAAGGTGGCAATCACCTAAATGAAGAGACAAGTCACAGAATGGGAGAAAATATTTGCAGCTACCCATCTGACAAGGGATTAATAACCAGAATATATAAGGAGCACAGACAGTTGCATAGGGAAAAAAAACTAACAATCTGATGAAAAAATGGGCAAAAGATTTAAACAGACATTTCTTAAAAGAAGACATATGACTGGCAAGCAGGTATATAAACAAGTGCTAAAGGTCATAGATCATTAGAAAAATGAAAATCAAAACTACAATGAGATATCTCACCTCAGTTAAAATGGCTTATATTCAAAAGAAAGGCATAACAAATGCTGGCAATGATGCAGAGAAAAGGGAACCCTTGTATGCTGTTGGTGAGAATGTAAATTAGTACAACCACCATGGAGAATATATTGGAGGTTCCTCAGAAAAACTAAACAACCCAGCAATCCCACTGCTGATATATACCCCAAAGAAAGAAACTCAGTACGTCAAAGAGATTTCTGCACTCCCCTTTTTGTTGCAGCATTATTCACGATAGTCAAGATTTGGAAGCAAACTAAGTGTCCATCAGCAGATGAATGGATAAAGAAAATGTGGTACTTATATACAATGGATTACTATTCAGCCATAAAAAAAGAATGAGATCCTGTCATTTGCAACAAAATGGATGGTACTGGAGGTCTTTATGTTAAAGAAAATAAGCCAGGGTCAGAAAGACAAACATCGTATGCTCTCATTTATTTGTGGGATCTAGAAATCAAAACAATTGAACTCATGGAGATACCAGAGACTGGAGAAGGTAGTGATTGGGTGGGAGAGAGGTGGGGATGGTTAATGGGTACCAAAAAAATAGTTATAAAGAATGAGTAAGACCTAGCATTTGATAGCACAACAGGGTTACTATAGTTAAAATAATTTAATTATACATGTTGAAATAACTAAAAGGTTATCATTGTATTGTTTGTAACACAAAGAATAAATGCTTGAGGGGATGGATACTGCATTTTTGATGATGTGATTATTACTCATTCTATGCCTGTACCAAAATATCTCTTGTACTCTGTAAATACATACAGCTTCTGTGTACCCACATAAATTAAAACTTTAAAGAATGTATCTTATAATTCTGAGGAATATGAAAAGTTTACACTTGACTGAAATCTGAAAAATATAGAGAAAGGATTAATTAACTCATTTGAAAAAAGTACTTGAAAAACACCTGAATTTGTTAGAGGGTTGTTATTTGTAATAAAAAACAACTTCAGATTTGAAATGGTAATTGCTCTCTAATAATTATAACAGGAAAAGCTAGTGGTATCAACTTTCTTGAAGACTTCAGGAACGCTTTGATGAAAGCTTGTTTGCAGCCTTGACCCAACTCAAAATAAAATATACTTTGTATGTGAGATTGGAAAAGAGTGTTTACCTGAATCTATTTAAATGTTAAAATTATTTCTTAGTACATATTTGTTTACAAGAATTTCTGCCCCTTGAAACATAAATTGTACAAAACTTCAAATGTTCAATAATTTTAAAAATCACGTTGTTGATGCTTTCTATTTAAAGTGACAAAAAACTATCTTTTCTGCAACATTACACGAATAACTAGTCCTTTCCCTTCTCAAGATAAGCAGAGATACCATGCACACTGTTGTCTATTAGAGGTCATCAGGATGGACGACTGCTTACATAAGAGTATGTCAAGATTTTGAGAGAATCATGTTGTTCTCCTCTGTGTCATAAAAACAAATAAGTTAACAAGTTTAAAAAATCTTATCTCAAAAGTGGGAAGATTTCCTGGCCAGTAAATTGGCTGCCTGAGGTTGTCTTGTTGAGTATGAGTTGGGAATAAATAAGTTACATATTTTTGCCTTGCTGTCAGTGTTATCTATTTTATTAGTCCATTCTCACACTGCTATAAAGAACTACCTGACACTGGGCAATTTATAAAGAAAAGAGGTTTAATTGACTCACAGTTCTACAGGCTGTACAGGAGGCATGGCTGGGGAGGCCTCAGGAAACTCAGGAAGGCAAAGAGGAAGCCAGTACATCTTTCATGGCAGGAACAGGAGAAAGAGCTGGGGGAGGTGCTGCACACTTTTAAACAACTAGATCGCAAGAGAATTCAATCATGATACCGCACTAGGGGAATGGTGCTAAACCATTAGAGACCACCCCCATGATTTAATCACCTTCTACCAGCCCCCACCTCCAACACTTGGAATCACAATGTAACATAATAGTTGTGAGCCAAAAGCAGAGTCAAAACATGTCACCCATGTCTGGAAAATGTGACCCTATAATTTATAATACACTATATGTAAACAGATAATTTACTCTAGACATAAGTGAAACTTTGAGATCATGAACTCTAATCTTCCTGTTTTACAGATTAGGAAGCTAAGATGACAAATTGGTTAGTGGTAACTGTGGTTACACCAGGTGAAAAGATCATAATTTTAGCATTTAGTGGTACACATACACCAAGGAATACTATGCAGCCATAAAAAGAATGAAATCATGTCCTTTGAAGTAACATGGATGCAGTTGAAGACAGTTATTCGAAGTAAATTAACACAGGAACATAAAACCAAATACCATATATTCTCACAAGTGGGAGCTACCCATTGGGTACTAATGGACATAAAGATGGCAACAATAGACACTGGGGACTACTAGAGTGGGGAAGAAGGAAGCAGGGCAAGGGTTGAAAAACTAGCAGTTGGGTATTGTGCTTAGTACCTGGGTGACAGGATCAATCATAGACATCTATAGAACTCTCCACCCCAAATCAACAGAATATACATTCTTCTCAGCACCACATCAGACTTACTCCAAAATTGACCACGTAATTGGAAGTAAAGCACTCCTCAGCAAATGTACAAGAACAGAAATTATAACAAACTGTCTGTCAGACCACAGTGCAATCAAACTAGAACTCAGGACTAAGAAACTCAATCAAAACCGCTCAACTACATGGAAACTGAACAACCTGCTCCTGAATGACTACTGGGTACATAACGAAATGAAGGCAGAAATAAAGATGTTCTTTGAAACCAATGAGAACAAAGATACAACATACCAGAATCTCTGGGACACAGTTAAAGCAGTGTGTAGAGGGAAATTTATAGCACTAAATGCCCACAAGAGAAAGCAGGAAAGATCTAAAATTGACACTCTAACATCGCAGTTAAAAGAACTAGAGAAGCAAGAGCAAACACATTCGAAAGCTAGCAGAAGGCAAGAAATAACTAAGATCAGAGCAGAACTGAAGGAGATAGAGACACAAAAAACCCTCCAAAAAATCAATGAATCCAGGAGTTGGTTTTTTGAAAAGATCAACAAAATTGACAGACCACTAGCCAGACTAATAAAGAAGAAAAGAGAGAAGAATCAAATCGACGCAATTAAAAATGATAAAGGGGATATCACCACCGACCCCATAGAAATACAAACTACCATCAGAGAATACTATAAACACCTCTACGCAAATAAACTGGAAAATCTAGAAGAAATGGATAATTTCCTGGACACTTACACTCTTCCAAGACTAAACCAGGAAGAAGTTGAATGCCTGAATAGACCAATAGCAGGCTCTGAAATTGAGGCAATAATTAATAGCCTACCAACCAAAAAAAGTCCAGGACCAGATGGATTCACAGCTGAATTCTACCAGAGGTACAAGGAGGAGTTGGTACCATTCCTTCTGAAACTATTCCAATCAATAGAAAAAGAGGGAATCCTCCCTAACTCATTTTACGAGGCCAACATCATCCTGATACCAAAGCCTGGCAGAGACACAACAAAAAAAGAGAATTTTAGACCAATATCCCTGATGAACATCGATGCAAAAATCCTCAATAAAATACTGGCAAACGGGATTCAGCAACACATCAAAAAGCTTATCCACCATGATCAAGTGGGCTTCATCCCTGGGATGCAAGGCTGGTTCAACATTCGCAAATCAATAAACATAATCCAGCATATAAACAGAACCAAAGACAAGAACCACATGATTATCTCAATTGATGCAGAAAAGGCTTTTGACAAAATTCAACAGCCCTTCATGCTAAAAACGCTCAATAAATTCGGTATTGATGGAACGTACCTCAAAATAATAAGAGCTATTTATGACAAACCCACAGCCAATATCATACTGAATGGGCAAAAACTGGAAAAATTCCCTTTGAAAACTGGCACAAGACAGGGATGCCCTCTCTCACCACTCCTATTCAACATAGTGTTGGAAGTTCTGGCTAGGGCAATCAGGCAAGAGAAAGAAATCAAGGGTATTCAGTTAGGAAAAGAAGAAGTCAAATTGTCCCTGTTTGCAGATGACATGATTGTATATTTAGAAAACCCCATTGTCTCAGCCCAAAATCTCCTTCAGCTGATAAGCAACTTCAGCAAAGTCTCAGGATACAAAATTAATGTGCAAAAATCACAAGCATTCTTATACACCAGTAACAGACAAACAGAGAGCCAAATCAGGAATGAACTTCCATTCACAATTGCTTCAAAGAGAATCAAATACCTAGGAATCCAACTGACAAGGGATGTAAAGGACCTCTTCAAGGAGAACTACAAACCACTGCTCAGTGAAATAAAAGAGGACACAAACAAATGGAAGAACATACCATGCTCATGGATAGGAAGAATCAATATCGTGAAAATGGCCATATTGCCCAAGGTAATTTATAGATTCAATGCCATCCCCATCAAGCTACCAATGAGTTTCTTCACAGAATTGGAAAAAACTGCTTTAAAGTTCATATGGAACCAAAAAAGAGCCCACATCTCCAAGACAATCCTAAGTCAAAAGAACAAAGCTGGAGGCATCACGCTACCTGACTTCAAACTATACTACAAGGCTACAGTAACCAAAACAGCATGGTACTGGTACCAAAACAGAGATATAGAACAATGGAACAGAACAGAGTCCTCAGAAATAATACCACACATCTACAGCCATCTGATCTTTGATAAACCTGAGAGAAACAAGAAATGGGGAAAGGATTCCCTATTTAATAAATGGTGCTGGGAAAATTGGCTAGCCATAAGTAGAAAGCTGAAACTGGATCCTTTCCTTACTCCTTATACGAAAATTAATTCAAGATGGATTAGAGACTTAAATGTTAGACCTAATACCATAAAAATCCTAGAGGAAAATCTAGGTAGTACCATTCAGGACATAGGCATGGGCAACGATTTCATGTCTAAAACACCAAAAGCAACGGCAGCAAAAGCCAAAATTGACAAATGGGATCTCATTAAATTAAAGAGCTTCTGCACAGCAAAAGACACTACCATCAGAGTGAACAGGCAACCTACAGAATGGGAGAAAATTTTTGCAATCTACTCATCTGACAAAGGGCTAATATCCAGAACCTACAAAGAACTCAAACAAATTTACAAGAAAAAAACAAACAACCCCATCCAAAAGTGGGCAAAGGATATGAACAGACATTTCTCAAAAGAAGACATTCATACAGCCAACAGACACATGAAAAAATGCTCATCATCACTGGCCATCAGAGAAATGCAAATCAAAACCACAGTGAGATACCATCTCACACCAGTTAGAATGGCAATCATTAAAAAGTCAGGAAACAACAGGTGCTGGAGAGGATGTGGAGAAATAGGAACACTTTTACACTGTTGGTGGGATTGTAAACTAGTTCAACCATTATGGAAAACAGTATGGCGATTCCTCAAGGATCTAGAACTAGAAGTACCATATGACCCAGCCATCCCATTACTGGGTATATACCCAAAGGATTATAAATTATGCTGCTATAAAGACACATGCACACGTATGTTTATTGCAGCACTATTCACAATAGCAAAGACTTGGAATCAACCCAAATGTCCATCAGTGACAGATTGGATTAAGAAAATGTGGCACATATACACCATGGAATACTATGCAGCCATCAAAAAGGATGAGTTTGAGTCCTTTGTAGGGACTTGGATGCAGCTGGAATCCATCATTCTTAGCAAACTATCACAAGAACAGAAAACCAAACACCGCATGTTCTCACTCATAGGTGGGAACTGAACAATGAGATCACTTGGACTCAGGAAGGGGAACATCACACACAGGGGCCTATCATGGGGAGGGGGGAGGGGGGAGGGATTGCATTGGGAGTTATACCTGATGTAAATGATGAGTTGATGGGTGCAGCACAGCAACATGGCACAAGTACACATATGTAACAAACCTGCACGTTATGCACATGTACCCTACAACTTAAAGTATAATAATAATAAATAAATTAAAAAAAAATTAAAAAAAAAAAAAGAAATCAGTGTATGAGTAAAGTTGATGGGAAATGTGAGCATTTTACCAAATAAAGGCAATGCTGACATGTCTTAATTTACGTGATATTATCAGCATGTTTTGTAAATATGTTCTACATAAACACAAAAAATAAATTTCAAGTTGTAAAAGATTCTGTAAAAAGTTGTTATTTTTTTTCTCTGGAATTCAAGGATGTAATAATAAGACAGTCATACAGAAATTCTTCTTTTTAGTAATGGGAAATAAGGCATTTATTTCACATTCTCTTTAATTCATCAAATCAATCCACAAACTGAAACCAACAATAACCTGAAAACAATACAGCTAAGAGAGCAGACTTGTAGAATGAGGTAAGATAACTTGAAAGTTACATGGTCATCATTTTAATAAACGTAATATTAATTACTCTTTACCAGTCAAAGAAACTTCTTATTCCTTAAAAATATCTTTTTACTAAACTCTTAAGTTGTCTGAAAAAAACACTTTTAATCTAACATGCATTTATCTGAAGTAATATGGGAAGACAGTACTAGGAAAGTAGGTTCAAACTGAAAAGGAAAGGTGAAATATTGTTATAATATCAATGAAAAAAGTGAGGTAGACATTTATATGATCATCTGTCCAGCATCCTCACTATTATTTTCATGATTTATCTTCCTCTCTCCATGATACTGCCACACACACCCGGCCACCTTTCTATCATATTCTTGCACGAAACTGCCACCCTAAACACAGTTGTTTCATCAAGAGTTGACATCCCATAAAGGATAGAATAATCTTAGTGTCCCAACCCCTAGTATCACAATCGATTGGTCTACAAACAGGCACAAGACTTAAAGTGGGCTACATGCTTTACTAGTAGGTTTGCTTTTTGAAACATAAAAATCATCAGGATGTACCTCTTTCTCTCTCTTTTTTCTCTCCCAGTTGTTGTCTTAAGATCTGATATTTTAGTCATTTAAAAAATTGTTTCTCAGGATGGGTATAGAGAGCAATGGAAATAACAAGCATCAAAAGTCTCTTGGGTTGGCAATGTGTGTGCCCCACTTTAGCCCCACCTTTTCCCTTGAGGATAAGAGAAATGCCCGAGTGTCCTCCGATCTCCTTAGATTCCAGAAGCCAATGTACTTTCTGCATAAGCCAGCTGGAATTGGATTCTGACCTCTTACATCAAAAGGAAACTCATATTGAATGAAAACACATGTATTAAAGCTGGACAGCAAAACCACTAAACAGTTTGATAATTTCTATGCAACAACTGGTCAGTTTAGTGAAAGAAAATAATCCAACTAAATTAACCAAAAATTTTGTGCAAAACAGTAGCTCCTCAGATGTAGTTCAGGTAAGAAATACATAAAAGTCAGAAGATAATTATAAGAAAAAGCGAAAGAATGTGACTTATTTATCACAGTGGTATCATTCATTATTGTGGCTCTAATAAACTTCTGCCAGTGAGCCAATTCCTTCAGGGTTACCCAAGTTTTACCTGCTTCTAGTGGCAACAGTGTCTGGCATTATGCAAAAAACACAATTCTAGCTGCTTCAAAGAGTTCTGGCACCAAATAGAAGTCTTTGGTCACACATGAAAGTAAATAAAAGTAAAATGTGAATCCTGTACCAACTAACTTAACCGCCATTCTCTTTATTCGTGATAACACGGAAATGGCAGCTGTGCCCTTTTTTAGATTCACCACTAGGGTAAGAGTCAGAACTTCAGTGATGAGATAAGAGGAGCTAGAGAAAATGGTACCAAGGAGCAGATACAAGGCTCCCAATCCCACTTTCCCTAATTCCTTTCCCCTTATGTTTTCTTTCTTTCCTCTCTTTACTTTCCCTAAACTGAAATTACAGACTAGCTCATCTCTGACAGGTAGAAGTGGATATAGCAAAGAAGCAAACAGCTTCAGTCTCGGGGCTCATATTAGCACCAGTCCCTCTGGGTGCCGCTTGTGGAGTTTCCAGGAAAGGAGGAGGACGGGTCACATTCAGGTAGCATTTCTAAATAACTATTTCTGAAAAACTACTGAAATGGTATAGATGCTTGTTCCCTCTATAGCCCATGTTGCAATGTGGTCCCCAGTGTTAGAGGTGGGGCCTGATGAGAAGTGTTCAGATCATGTCGATCACGGAGGCAGATCCCTCTTGAATGACTTGGTGCCCTCCCTATAGTAATTAGTTCAGGCAAGATCTCATTTTTTAAGAGTCTGGGACCTCTCTCTTCTCTTTCTTGCTCCCCTTCTTGCCACATGAACACTAGCTCCCCTTCTCTTACCATGACTGAAAGTTTCCTGAGCCTGCACCAGAAACAGATGTTGGTGCCACATTTTTTAAGACAGTCTACAAAGCCATAAGCCAAAATAAACCTATTTTCTTTATAAATTACTCAGCCTCAGGTACTTCTTTATAACAACACAAGACCGATTAATGCAACTACCTAAAGAGATTCCAGCAGAATGGCATTAAAACTCCAAGCCTCCAGCAATTTGTTATCATTTCTTTTCTTATTTTGAATAAATATTCACTTTTATTTTTGTGAACCCACTTTTGTGTTCATGAGTTCGTATTTATTATGGACTGAATTGTGTCCCCTCTTCCCTCCTAAAATCCATAGGCTCAAGCCCTAAGCCCCAATCATATAGGAAGGTGATTAAGGTAAAATAAGATTATATGTGTGGTCCTCTGATTTGCCATGACTGGTTTCAAAGAAAAGGAAGGGAAACCAAAGAGCACATGCACAGAGGAAAGATCACATGAGGACACAGAGAGAAGGTGGCCATCTACAAGCTGGGAAGACAGGCCTCACCAGACACCAACCCTACCTTGATCTTGGACTTCCAGCCTCCAGAACTGTGAGAAAAAAAAATTATGTTGTTTAAGCCACCCAATCTGTGATACTTTGATATGGAAGCCTCAGCATATAGACAGTGTTCTTCTTCAAGAAGGATCTCCAAATTGTATGAAGTTAAGGTCCTACAAAACCTGGATCTGGCATTGAAAGAAAAATTTAAAATAGGGAATAGATAGCGTAGGGACTAGGGCAATGAGGAAAATAATTTCGAGTTTTTTTCTCTCCTACCATCACCACCAAATCTGATGCAGACTCACTATTTTTCCTCAGAAAATTGTCAAAATAGACCTTAATCCTTAGGAGCGTCAACACTGGAGAATGAAGAGTTTAGAGTATTAGCTGAAGTTTTGCTATTTTTATATATCATACTTTAATTATCGAGACATCCAGAACTCAATAAATAATAAATAATATAATAACCAAAATCATTATATTAATGGTATTGCATAAGCTCGTTGTGATTGCTGTTCTCATTTTTGTTTCACTATAAACAGAACTTGAATAGACAGGAATTTATATGATTAAACATCCTACTTGCAAACATGAATATATTATGAAGTGTTAATGTGATACATTAATAAGTTATGTCATGCAGCATAGATTTGCTATTGGAATAAGGAGAACATTTTCAGTTTCTTTTTTAACTTCAAAACAGTTGATTTTGACAAATTTGGAGAGATTAGAATTTTAGAGAAAATTGATTAATACCACAGAGAACCCAACATAAAGATAACCATTCTAGATTGCTGAAGATGCACCTGACTTTTTGGTAGACTAACAGTGGCATTTAGCCTACCCGCAGAAAGCGTTCATTACTGCATGTGAAGCCATGAGTCGTTTTCCCTTTTTACCTGAGGGACACAGGCCATAGGAGATAGAAAGTTCCTATTCTTTGATGCTTGAAAAAGTATTTCTACTCCTTATTATCACAAATAGCTACAACCTCAAATGATTTCCCAGCACATGGTGTGGTTCATGGTCAAATATGGAGCCTTAAATGAATACTAGTGGTTTTGGAATTAATCAAGAATTAATCAAGAGTGGGGATGCGGGGACATGGAGACTGTTAATGAGTCCAAAAATGTAGAAAGAATGAATAAGATTTGGTATTTGATAGCACAACAGGGTGACTACAGTCAGTAACAATTTAATTGTACATTTTTTAATAACTAAAAGAGTATAAATGGATTACTAAATGGAATTTTTCCATACAGAAACTTGGGAAAATCAGGAAAGGCATCCCCAAAGAAATGAGTCAGAAAACACAAAGATATGGTGAGAAGCTCAATATTTTCAATCACTCAGTAAAGATCCAATATGAATTAATTATTAAATAGATTTAATAAAATCTATTATATCAGACATTAGGTGGAGGCATGAGAAAACAAAGGGAAATACAACACTTACCCCTCATGTATGTTGATGCTCACTCAGTTAATGTGTACCTTCCAATCTATTCTCTGATATGATCACAGCTGCATTGCAACACATCAGAATATTTAGAATGTTTCCTTCAAATACATAAAGCTGCACTTTGAGACGCTAAGGCAGGTGCATCACTTGAGGTTAGGAGTTCGAGACCAGCCTGGCCAACATGGTGAAACCTTGTCTGTACTAAAACTACAAAAATTAGCCAGACATGGTGGTGTCTGCCTGTCATCCCAGTTACTTGGAGGGCTGAAGCAGGAGAATTCCTTGAACCCAGGAGGTGAAGGTTGCAATGACCCGAGATTGTGACACTGTGCTGCAGTCTGGGTGACAGAGTAAGACTCCATCTCAAAAAATAAAAATAAGAAATAAAATAATAAAATAAAATACATGAAGTTATAAGGTTTTATATTTTTTAGTTGAACTTGTTCTATTGTAAAATAAAATAATAACAAGTAACATATTTTTCCTAGCATATCCTAAAATTGTCTTTTTCTACCAAAACAATCTTATTCCAAATTGAATGACCAATATCTGCTTTTTCCTCAAAGTTGATACACCAGGGCAGGCTCACAGGGCTCAGTCTTCCGAGCTAATGTAATTTTGTTTTCAATAGCAGTGTAGTTACTTCTCTTTGAAGAGCAAAGTCTTCATGCTAGAAGTGGTGATGTAGAGATTAAGGTGATATTGCACATGTCACAACAGACCCCAACGAGAATACATTTTGGAAGGGAAAAAAGTAAAAGCGACAGTCAACTTAGGTATTTCAAATCCCCAGGGACTGAACACCACAGCAAAAATCGCTGGTGCTTTCTTTTCCTGATTTTATAAGCATTTTTTACATAAGATAGACCGTAATTATTGTTAGCAGTCAGAGAGTTGTTCCAGTAACTATTTTATAAGATACCATGTCATACTGGATAATATTGGTACTTTAGGATCTCCCAGAGAGCTGTGCAGAAACCTTACATTCCTGTCAAAACAGGTAAAACTGTACAATTTGATTCCTTCAGTTTTTCAAATAGGTAAAAGTAATAGTAAAATAGTCCAGAGTATTGTATGTGAGTTAATAAATGTATTTAGTGAAAACAAAAAAATAAAGAGAAAGAAAACAAAGGAGAGGTGGTTTGCTTTTCTTATTAATGCTTGTCTCACTAACAATTTGCTTTCTTCTTCCACTTCAGCCCATTCAAATGACATTTACATTGCAAGGCATTTGAGTAAATGTATTTAATATTTTTCACTGTTTAGTGCACACGATTGCTTGGTAGAGTACAAAACTGCCAAACTGCCTCTACTCCTCCTTGAAGAAAGACGAAAAGTAGTTTAAAGCTGGAAATAGTGAAACCAGAAGCCAACCACCTCCAGGAGCGAGGGCTCTACTTTTTCCAGGCACCTTCCGTTCAGACGGTCATTCCACTAGCAGGAGCTATGTTGCCCATCTGCTTTGAATGGAGGTGTTGTCAGCATTCAAATGGTAAATGACAGCAAATTCTGATATTTTTACGTGTTATGTGAAAGGCCAGAAAATTCAGGCTGTGAAAGGCAAAAGAAGTCGACATCTGTTGAGCCAAAATGTCGGCTATTGTAGAGAACTCAGACCTTCAGTAAGTAAGTTGTGGGAGGGTTAGAGATGGCTCAGAAATCTTTCTTGTGACTCCTCTGCCCCCAGGGAGAGAGAACAAGCAGCTGCCAGAAGTAAATTTTGATCATAACAATTCATTCGACCAGGAAAATTTCAATCACGTTCCATGTAAATTGGGCCAAGTAACAGGTGTTCCAGTTTCCAGTTACGCATGAGTAAAGTGAATCATACTATTCAGTTAAAAAGCACTTTGAAGTAATCGAAATACAGATATTGAGCAAATACAGTGTAGGCTTAACATAGCTGAGCTGATAATGGTGTTTAATATTTTCCCAGGTACCATTTTTCCATACTTTAACTTGGGTACACATCTTTCTTTAATTTCATTCATGAGTCCACTGAAGATTTAATCATATATACACAAATAAATGTTATATACTATGCTATATAATTTTATAGGTAATAACAATAGGAAATGTGTTTTTTCAGCATACTCATTTAATTTTATTAACAGCAAACAGATATTTTAAAATATTATATTTTTGGAACAGTTTAACTTATTTATTTATTAATTTTTTTTTTCCTTTTTTCTTTTTTTTTTTTTTTTTTGAGACTGAGTCTCATTCTGTCGCCCAGGCTGGAGTGCATTGGCACGATCTTGGCTCACTGCAACCTTTGCCTCCCAGGTTCAAGCGATTCTCCCGCCTCAGCCTACCAAGTAGCTGGAATTACAGGTGCGTGCCACCAGGCCCAGATAATTTTTTGTATTTTTAGTAGAGATGGGGTTTCACCATGTTGACCAGGCTGGTCTCAAACTCCTGATCTCAGGTGATCCGCCCACCTCGGCCTCCTAAAGTGCTGGGATTACAGGCATGAGCCACCACGCCCAGCCCTGTTTTACTTATTTTGTGCAGCCTCTATCTTCCTGGTTTTCTTTTCCAATTTACCCTCAGGATTAAACCACTTAAAATCTGTCTAATCTTTACTACCCATTATGCATTCAGTTTTATAACTAATGAGTCAACTGGGTCAAACTCTATACTTTTTTAGAAGCCTAGTATTTTTCTGAATATGCAGTTTTTAAAAATACTGTCTTATTGTTCCAAACAACATATAATTGGGAGACAAATAATAAGCCTTCTTCTTCTTTCTAGTAAGCCTTCTATATGCCATCATCCCCAAAGCAACTTTTCATTTTCTCCTCAGGTAACTTTATAGAGCATTCATTATGAGTGCACATTATATTAGGTGCATTAATATAGTGTGTTGTACTATGAACACCAAGGATGATTAACTTAATAAAATATTATAGCCAAGATAAGTCTAGAATAGATCTTTTGTGGTAGGTGGAGAAAAAGCCTTAGATTAGGCTGTCTATTCTCTAATCACCAACTTGCTATAATCTCACTTCCTTCTCATTTAGCCCTTCTAAACACTTATTTTCTTTAATATTCAAAATGTTCTCATCTCTACACCCACAAAAGAGGAGAAAAATTCTTGTCATTTTTAGTTCCAAAATCATTCTTAACAGTATGTGTTCATAAGTTTTAAAATTTATGCTAATGGCCATCTTCTGTAAAATAGCTTGTTATCCTTACAGTTTTGCATCTCTCTTGCCATTTAAAATACCTATAACTCAATTCAAGTAAATTTCAAGGAGTTGATACATATAACTTTACCCCATTACACATTTTGAGACAAGAAAGTGAAAATAATTGCACAAAGACTGTGCTGTTCATTGATTTCATAGGATCTTCCAGCCTTTTTTAGAATGGCCACCTCCTTCACGTTTTAGTGCGTATTTTGTATGCTGCAAGAGCAGTGAGAAGATTACATTTAGAATTCTGTGAACTTTAAACAATAAAAGTTGCAGTATTTGTTCCCAGTTGTTTTTCAGTTCTTTCAATTTATCATGAAAAAGAATTTCAATCTCTTCCATCTTATGAAAAGGTCTCTGCCAGATATATTTGTCTGATATATAACTAGGAATCTGGAAAAACTTCAGAATATATAGCAGTTTGCAAAGGATATATTTGAAAAACTAAAACTCAGCAGAAATCATTTTTAAAATATTAACCAAAAACAATAGCTTTGACCAATAAATAAGTAGGGTTTTTTGGTGTTTTTTTATAGTCATGATTCCCACATGTTTGTTTAGCTACCCCACAATCTTGCTGACTTTTCTCAGCAGTATCTTGTGATCTTGCTTTTCTTTCAGGAGTACAGTCATATAAGTGCTCCTTTTAAATTGGGACTTTTATGGAGACACATACAAACATTAAACGAAGTGCTTTGAACATTAAATGTCCAAAGTTAAAAGAAAAACTAGGCTACGTAATTTAGGCATCTAAATCTTAACCATCTGGGGCCATACTTTCTATTATTTGGAGGAGCAGTAGAGAAGAGCACGCACATCAGAGTCAGTCTGCCCAAATTCAAATTGGTGTTCTGTCCTTTATTTAGTTCTGAAAGTTTGGGCAAATAACTTAATCTGCATGACTCAGACTTGTCTTCTGTAAAATGGGAATAACAAAAGCATCCGCCTCATAGGACTATTGTGAAGATTAAATGGTTGATCCATGCCCTGCCCTCTGTATGTTACTTAAATAGCTAACATTTAAGTACTCAAATGTTAGCTATTGTTACCCAACATGCAATGATTATGCCACTTACTTCACAGTATGTGGAATCACAATTTTCATGAGCTCTTTGAGGTTAAACTTTGTATACTAGAAACAGAGCTAACCATTGCCATCAGCTCGACTCACACTCCAGTTTTGTTGGGATGGCAGCTCCCCAGCACGCCATTCCATACTTAATGATTTCCAATCAATCACTCACGATTGCACATCACTTCCCATCAATCAGTAAGGACAATTCTCAATCTGATATGAAACTAAAGGGTGGAGTCAATTACAGTTGCTTGATATGTTCTGATTCCATATTCTTTATAAATATTTTATGTATCTAAGTCATATTGTCACAGTTGCGTACTGCATATGTGAAACTACAAGTAATTAGGATGAAAGTTCTTAGAGCCTAGAATATAGGATATCCACACAATATTTAGGAACACTAAAAATACATGGTTTTGTGAATACAAATTTACAGCTTAAAAATAAGTCAAAATGTACTAGGTAAATAAAAATAAAAGAGATCACCAGAGAGAAATAGCTAGAATAATAACCACAGAATCAAGATAAATTACTATGATAATTATTTTGGGTTCTTATCGTTTTTAATAGACTTTTTTTAGAGGAGTTTTAATTTTACAGAAAAACTGAGCAGAAAGTCACAGAGTTCTTGTACATCACCTCTCCCCACTCACCTATGCACAGTTTCCATTATTATTAATGTCTTGTATTAGTATGGGACATTTGTTATAACTGGTGAGCCATAATTATTAACTAAAGTTAATCACTTATAGGTTCTCTGTTTTTTACGGTTCTATAGGTTTTGACAAATGTATGACTTCAGGTATCTACCATTATAAATAATTACCATTATTGTTTGTCTGCTTACAAACTCTTTTGTCTGCTAAAATTTTCTGTTCAGTGAAAGAATACAATACATAATGAACCATTCAGCTAGAAAGCTTCTTTTACTTTTCAGGGCTGTTTACTTCTAAGAACCTATAGGAGCCTATAGATGACGGAAATTTCTGCTAGCTTCATCTTAACATCTACCTACGAATTTTCTCATATGGAACGCTTTAACTTCACTAAAAAGTCCCCTGTCCCCTGTGTTCCACTGCTTTAATGCTCTCTTCCTCTTCCAAAAACCTTGGCAACCATTGATTCTTTTACTGTTTCTGTGGTTTTGCCTTTTCCAGAATATTATTTTGCTAAAATCTTATGGTATATGGAATGTTCAGATTGGCTTCCTTCACTTAGTAATGTACATTAAAAGTTTCTCTATGCGTTTTTAGGGTTGGATATTTTATTTCTTTTAAGCGCTGAATAAGAATCCATTGTATGGATTTACCATGGTTTGTTTCTCTGATCACCTATGAAGGACATCTTGATTGCTTCCACATTCTGGTAATTATGACTAAAACTACTATAAATATTTGTGTGCAGATATTTGGGAGGACATAAATTTTCAGCACATCTGGGTAAATACCTGGGAATGCAATGGCTGAATCCTATGCTACCCATCATGTTTAGCCTTGTGAGAGAAGCTAAACCGTCAAACCGCCTTCCAAAGTGGCTGTACCATTTTGCATTCCCACCAGCAATGAATGAGAATTTCTGTTCCTCTACGTCCTGCCCACATTTGGTATTATAAGTGTTTTAGATTTTGGCCATTCTAATAGGTGTGCTGTGGTACCTTGTTCTTTTAATTTACATTTATCTAGTGAATAATTATGTTCAGCATATTTTCATATGTGTATTTGCTATCTTCTACAATTAGACGTCTGTTCAGCTCTTTTGCCCATTTTTTAAATAGAATTTTTTTGTTTCTTTATTGTTAAGTTTTAAGACTACTTTGTATGTTTTGGATATACAAACCCTTTATTAGTTATGTGTTTTGCAAATATTTTTCTCTTAGTCTGTAGTTTGTCTCTTCACTCTCTTAATAGTGTCTTTTATCAAACAAGTTTTCATTTTAATTATTTGCATTAAATATATAGCTGAAATAATAATTATCTAATCAGGAAAATTTGATGTATCGATTATTTTTAATAATGAATTCACCCAGAGTCATTTCTGAGATTTTGTGAGGAAAACAGCATAAAGATTGAGCTACCACTGACAAATGGTACAGGAAAATTACATAGAAATGTGAAGAATAAATTTAGAAACATGTTTAGAAGCACTAAAAACAAATGTGGGAAATTCACCAAAAAAAGGAAATTGTTTTTTGGGAAATATGTAGCAATTTTTGAAAAATCAAAATTGGATTATATATATTTCATTGGATCATATATAACATTACATCATATATCACATATGATTCATATATATGAATATGATATATACATATATGACACACATATATCATATATATGAAGTATATTTATCTCATATATATCATACATACTATCTATCTACATATGATATATATGAGAGACATCAGTGAAAACCCACGGTTTCACAAGGAATTAAAAATTATATGTGATAGGATCACAACCTATTCTCTAGGGTCAATTGGTGGCCTCGTACATGCCAGTGCCAATGGATTGGTGGAGCTGCATCTAGGGCAATGTTGAGAAGCCTCCACGGGAAAGAAAGGAAGCTGTGATTGTTGAGCAGTGGAATCTTTGCTATAGAATGCTCACAGCATTCAATCTCAACCCTCAACCACAGCCCAGAAAGGAACAGATCCTGGATAAGTCACATGTTTAATTACAAAGCATACTAAAATAGAGATTTCATGGGAGAAGAAAGGCATTGCACCATAAGCTGAATGGTGAGTCCTTTCTTCTTTAAGTTCTGCATGATGACCAATATAAAAAGACAGACTTAATGGTCACTCTTGCTCTGGTAGAATAGGGGCCCCATACTTGGCAGATATGAGCAAGAATCTGTCCAAGACTCAGGCTGGGCTAAATTTAAAAAAAAAAAAAATCACTTTTCAAAATTTCATAGATGTTGAAGTCATCTCTACTTCTGAGCTGCTCCTTCAGGCCCCAGATAAGAGTCTTCAGAACAAAGACAAAAATGCAAAAGGAAAAAAAATCTATGCAAGATGGCTGAATGACTGAGAGAGAACATTCTTTCTGAGTAAAATCAGAATAAAGAAACTTGTAAGGTATCAACTGGTGACAACAGTAGACAATTCTGTGGCAAATACACTATAAGAAGAAGAAAAATAATTGCCTTCTAGCATATGAGCTCTTCAACTCTAAGTCAGAGTCTCAGTCAAGTTGATTAAGAAGAGCTGGCTACAGTTTTTCCAGAAGCTACAACTTAGGGTTAGTAATATTATAGATCTGACAAATGTCTTTTCTCAATGTTCAAACACAAAATCTAAAATTTTGCCTACTTCATAAAGGCACAATTGTCTAAACTGATTGTAAGATAATGCAAATATTGATCTAAAACCAAAACAGCAATCCTGTAGCCTGAGTATGCTAACAGCTTTCCTGCCAGATCAACAATAAAATAGCAAACTGGTTAATTGTGCTCCTCTCTTCATTTCATCATAAGCAAGTGTCTAAATTTAGCAAATAAGCTGAATATAGGAATCTCCAAGCGTGTCAAAATATGATGGCAATTAAATTGACATCTCTTCTGCACTTCATTTTTAAGGAAACATATTTTTCAAGGCCTTGACAGTCAAAAACTATTTGGATTATTTATGACATTTCCAATGAATTAGTAACATTTTCTATTGCATTACATTTTGCATAATATAATTTGTCACCATTTCTTTATTAAGCTTGTTTTATATTCATAGTTGTCCCACAACACTATATTTTCCTTTTTGTCAGCCCAGAACTTCATTATGAAGGATGAGGTTTTATCATTTCCCAGTGATGCAAATGTCTACAGTGAATAAGTGTCATTATGCAGGAACAGGAATGTAGTTTTCCTCCATTAACCAGGCAGGCTAATGACTCAACAAGTTTATAGCTTGCCACAAAATTTGATAGCTCAATGTGAGTTAGAACAAATGAGAGTTACATGGATGTAAAGATTTAAAATACACACTTTTTTTTTTCATTTGGTTAATTTTCTAAATCTCCTAAATTCCAGATTTTCATTGGATTAATGAGTAAGGACTCTTCCTGACCTTTTCTCCTGAGAAAGAATAACTCTAGTTTTCCACTGCCAGCAGTTCAACAGATCACATGTTCATCTCCTCAGATCCAACTCAGCTTGAGGGCATAGTCAAATGGCAAGCATTCACTCATACCTCCAAATCAACATTTCAACTCCTGTGGAAGAGAACAAGCACATTCAATTCTGAAGATTGTAAAGGAAGATCCCCGGAGTCAACTATTGCAGTCTTATTTCTAAATCCAGGGAACGTAAAAAAGATTGAGCAGGTAACGTGTTCAGCCTGCACATAGGCACAACCTTCTGAGTGCATAGCATTAAACAACCTTTCAAGTTAGCCTAGACCTACAGATCTTAAATCTCTTACCACTGTTAGAAGGTGCTTTCGGCTTTAGATGAAGGGAGGTATTAAGGGGAAGGGAGTCAGGAACCAAGTGTTCTAGTTATTCCCATATCTTTACAATGGTATATGTTGGTTATCTATAACTTTACGGATGTGAAGCAGAGCTAATAAGCAGATATTGTACAAGAAGGTGAGATAATTCCAAATTCTAGGGTGTGAGGGAAGGTCACTACATGGAATATTAACCTCAAAAGACTACTCATAAGGAGCAATAGGCACAGAGCACTATTCTGGGCAACCCAATTTTGTTCTGAAAGTCCCAGACTAGGAGGACACATCCACAAAAGCAAATGCTTACTAGGTATCTGTGGAAGAACAAGACAACCCTTCACTGACTGCGCAACTGCACCAAAAGCAGAAAAGATCAAAACAAATTCACTACCAGTAGAGTTTTCCTAAATGAAAGTGATTCAAGAGTCCACTCATTTAAAAATAGTTAATTTTATGTTATGTGATTTCACTTGAATTAAAAATATATGTATGAGCAGAAGGCATGGGGAGTCCATTAAAGTTATTGACAAAAAATGGTCATATTTTATGAAAGAATACAATGAAACATTTTCAACTAGGGAGCATGCAGAACTGGGTTTTAGACTGAGCTATTTGAGTAATTAGCAATATTACTCTGAACATGACCCTTAACCTCTCTGGATTTTAAATTTCTACAAAGGGAAAACTTTGGACTAGATGGTGACCAAGATTTCTTCTAGTTCAAAAACCAAATGAGTCTAAGATTCTACTTACATTCTACTCACGTATCTAAACTGGTTTGAAAACATGAAAAGAAAATGTCATTATTTGAATACCTATAGAAGTGAAAAATAATGAAGGACTAGAAACTGCCTATGTTTTCCCATAAAGCAAATATTTAATGTCAATCGCTTTTAATTGAAATCATTTACATAATCTTTACTTGAAGAGGACCACACCAAATACATAAAAGGTGAATACTCATGGAAATTGTTATGCCTAAATACTGCTTTGGTTTAGATTTAGAATTTTATAGAATTTCAGCCTGGATTAATATTTAAATCAGCTTTATTGAGGTAAAGTCTACATACAATTAAATTTTAAGTGTAGACTTTGATGAGTTTTGACAAACGTATACCATTGTATACCCACCACCCCATGAAATAGAAAATTCCCATCACTAGGAAAATTTCCCTTGGCCCCTTTGCACCTAGTTGCCTTGCCATCCTTGTCAACTGCTTAGCTGTTATCTTTATAGTTCTGCGTTTTCCAGATTGTTACTTAAATGTACCTAAACCTTAGGTATGCTTGCGTGTATGACTTCTTTAACATAACACTTTAGAAATGTATTGATGTTGTTGAGTATATCAACAGTTTTTCCTTCTTATTTCTGAGTAGTATTCCAATTTATGGATGTGCTACTTTTCTTAACCAGCTGATGACATTTGTGTTGTTTTTTGTTTCTGGCTACTATGAATAAAACTGCTATGAACATTTCAGTACATATATGTGGATATGTACTGACTAGATATAGCTCAGTTTTTATGTGGATATGTATTTTCACTTCTTTTTGGTCTCTGTCTATGAGTGGAATTGGTAAGTGCATGCTTTACTTTGTGAGAAACTGTCAAAGTGCTTGTCATAGTGACTGTACCATTTTGCATTTTCACCAAAAAGACATAAAAGTTCCACTTTCATCTGGGGAGGGCAAGATGGCCAACTACATGCAGGCAGGTGGAACAGCTCACACTGACCGAGATGACTGGTGTGCTCCTAATAGATCCTCAGGGGGAAGGCACTGAGAGTCGACCAAGGGAAGACACAGAAGTTGGACCGAGAGGAGAGAAAGCTGGGAACCCCACACGGAGCTACTGCACACTGTGACTTGTTCCTGACCCCACATGGCTCTGGGGGACTGGGTGGCAAGGAGCAACCCACTCTCGCCACGGGCCCGGAGTGCCAGCAGACAGAGACCCTTTGACCACTACAGGCACTCGAGTTGGCAGGGAGATCTGCCTAGAGAAGTGGTAGGGGCAGCAAGTCAGCTGATGTGGAGCCCAGAGGATTTGGTGTGGAAGCATCTGTAGCAGAGCACCATCAGGGACAGCTATCGGCCTAGGCTTGACTGGCTCCCGTAGGAGATGTTATTCGGAGCAGAACTGTCAAACCTGAACTCTGCAGCGCAGTCTTGCCCATTAGATGAGGCCGGTTTGACCTGAGCATCCCTTGATCATCTGGCCTCTCCCGAGGCCCCAGTCTGGCTATGCCTGCTTGTAGGGCAGTCTCAGGTGCCCTGGGGTCTGCCTCTTAACTTCTGATCTAGCTGACCATGCCTGACTCGTGGCAAGCTCCAGTGGGGGAGTCCCTATGGCCGTGTGCCAGCTGGCATACTCCCTCCGTGCACATATATACATATATGAGCATATATATATATCACACATACACATAATGAAAAAAGTCTTTTATGAGAAATATGTTTTGAAAACATTTTCTCACTTTGTGTGGTTTGTCTTTTCATTTTCTCAGTGGTGTTTTGAAGTGCATAAGTCTTTAATTTTGATGAAATTAAACTTACCAATTGTTTTCTTTTTTAATTTTAATTTTATTTTTTGTGAATTTGTTTTTTTTAACTTTTATTTTAGGTTCGGGGTACATGTGAAGGTTTGTTACGTAAGTAAACTCATATCATGGGGGTTTATTGTACAGATTATTTCATCACTCAAGTATTAAGCCCAGTACCCAATAGTTATCTTTTCTGCTCCTCTCCTTCTTCCCACCCTTCACCGTCAAGTAGACCCTGATGTCTGTTGTTTGTTCCCTGCTTTGTGTCATGAGTTCTCATCAATTAGCTCACAGTTATAGGTGAGAACATGATGTATTTGGTTTTCTGTTCCTGCATTCATTTGCTAAGGATAATGGCTTCCAGCTCCATCCATGTTCCTGCAAAAGACATAATCGCATTCTTTTTTTTTTTTTTTTTTTTGGCTACATAGGATTCTATGGTGTATATCTACCACAATTTATCCAGCCTGTCATTGATGGGCATTTAGGTTGATTCTATGTCTTTGCTATTTGGAATAGTGCTGCAGTGAACATCTGTGTGCATGTGTCTTTATGGTAGAATGATTTATATTCCTCTGCGTTTATACCCAGTAATGAGATTGCTGGGTTGAGTGGTATTTCTATTTTTCACCTCTTTGAGCAATCACCATACTGATTTCCACAATGGTTGAACTAATTTACATTTCCACCTATAGTGTATAAGCATTCTCTTTTCTCCACAGCCTTGCCAGCATCTGTTACTTTTTGACTTTTTATTAATAGCCATTCTGACTGGTATGAGATGGTATCTCACCATGGTTTTGATTTGGATTTCTCTAATGATCAGTGATACTGAGCTTTTTCTCATATGATTGTTGGCTATATATATGTCTTCTTTTGAAAGGTGTCTGTTCATGTTCTTTGCCCACTTTTTAATGCAGCTGTTTTTCTCTTGTAAATTTGTTTAAGTTCCTTATAAATGCTGGATATTAGGCCTTTGTTGGATGCATAGTTTCCAAATATTTTCTCCCATTCTGTAGCTTGTCTGTTTACTCTGTTGATAGTTTCTTTTGCTGTGCAGAAGCTCTTACGTTTAATTAGATCCCATTTGTCAATTTTTGCTTTTGTGTAATTGTCTTTGTCATGAAATATTTGCCCATTCCTATGGCCAGGATGGTATTGCCTAGGTTGTCTCCCAGGATTTTTATAGTTTTGGGGTTTACACTTAAATATTTAACTCAGCTTGAGTTGATTTTTGTATACAGTGTAAGGAACAAAAAACCACATGATTATCTCAATAGATGGAGAAAAAGGCTTCCAATAAAATTCACCACCCCTTTATGTGAAAAACTCTCAATAAACTAGGTATTGAATGAACACCTCAAAATAATAAGAATCATCTATGACAAACCCACAGTCAACATAATACTGAATGGGCAAAGGCTGGAAGCATTCCCCTTGAAAACCAGCACAGGACAAAGATGCCCTCTCTCGCCACTTCTATTCAACATGGTATAGGAAGTCCTAGCCAGAGCCATCAGGCAAGAGAAAGAAACCAAGGGCATACAGATAGGAAGAGAGGAAGTCAGACTATCCCTATTTGCAGACGACATGATTCTGTACCTAGAAAACCCCATAGTCTTGGCCCAAAAGCTCCTTCAGCTGATAAACAACTTCTGTGAGGTTTCAGAAGACAAAAATCAATGTACAAAAATCCAACACTTTGGGAGGCCAAGGCGGGTGGATTGCTTGAGGCCAGAAGTTTGAGACCAGCCTGGTCAACATAGTGAAACCCCATCTCTACTAAGAATACAAAAATTAGCCTAGTGTGATGGTGCATGCCTGTAGTCCCAGCTGCTTGGGGGCTGAGGCACAAGAAACGCTTGAACCCAGGAGGTGGATATTGCAGTGAGCTGAGCTCGTACCACTGCACTCCAGCCTGGGTGACAGAGTGAGACTCGTCCTCAAGAAACAAAAACCAAACCCAAAACAAACAAACAAACAAAAAGTTATTAGCATTCCTATACACCAACAACAGCCAAGCCAAAAGCCAAATCAGAAAGGCAGTCTCATTTACAACTGTCACAAAAATAAAGATAGCTAGGAATACAGCTAAGCAGGGAAGTGAAAGATTTCTACGATAAGAATTACAAAACACTGCTCAAGGAAATCAAAGACACAAACAAATGGAAAAAGATCCTATGTTCATGGATAGGAAGAATCAGTATTATTAAAAGGGCCACACTGCCCAGAGCAACTTACAGACTCAATACTATTCCTATTAAATTACCAATGACATTCTTCACACAATAGAAAAAACTACTTTAAAATTCATATGGAACCAAAAAAGAGCCTGAATAGCCAAGGCAATCCTAAACAAAAAGAAAAAAACTGGAATGTCATGTTACCTGACTTCAAACTCTACCACAAGGGCTACAGTAACCAATACAGCATGGTACTGATACTTTTATTTCAATAGTTTTGGGGTACAGGAGGTTTTGCTAACATGGATAAGTTCTTTAGCAGTGATTTCTGAGATTTTGGTGCACCCATCACCTGAGCAGTGTACACTGTACCCAATATGTATTATTTTATCACTCATTCTCCTCCTACCCTTCCCCTCCAAGTCCCCAAAATCCATTATATCATTCTTATACCTTTGCATCCTGGTAGTTAACTCTCACTTATAAATGAGAACACACAATATCTAGTTTTTCATTCCTGAGTTACTTCACTTAGAATAACGGCCTCTAGCTCCATCCAAGTTGCTGCAAAATACATTGTTTTGTTCCTTTTTATGGCTGAGTGATACTCTGTGGTGTATGTATACCACATTTTCTTTATGCATTCATTGGTTAATGGGCACTTAGGTTGGTTCCATATCTTTGCAATAGCAAATGGTGTGCTGTAAACATGCATGTGCATGTTTATTTTCCAAATAATGACTTCTTTTCCTTTTGGTAGACACCCAGTGGTGGGATTGCTGGATTGAATGGTAGCTATACTTTTATTTCTTTAAAGAATCTCCATACTGTTTTCCATAGTGGTTATACTAGTTTACATTATCCATGCCAACATCTGTTGTTTTTTGACTTTTTAATTTTGGTCATTCTTGTAGGAGTAAGGTGGTATCTCATTGTAGTTTTCATTTGCATTTACCTGATAATTAGTAATGCTGAGAATTTTTTCATATGTTTGTTTGCTGTTTATCTTCTTTTAAGTATTGTCTATTTATATCCTTTGCCCACTTTTTTTTTTCTTTTTTCTTTCTTTTTTTTTTTTTTTTTTTTTTTTTTTTCTGATTCATTTGAGTTCCTTGTAGATTCTGGATATTAGTCCTTTGTTGGATACACAGGGTTGCAAATATTTTCTCCCACTCCATGGGTTGTCTGTTTACTCTGCTGATTATTTATTTTGCTGTGCAGAAAGTTTTTAGTTTAATTAGGTCCCATTTATTGTTTTTATTTTTGTTGTGTTTGGTTTTGGAGTGTTAGTCATGAATTCTTTGCCTAAGCCAATGTCTAGGTTAGTTTTTCTGTTGTTATCTTCCAGAATTTTTATGGTCTCAGGTCTTAGATTGAAGTCTTTGATACATCTTGAATGATTTTTTTATGAGGTAAGAGAGGAGGATCCAGTCTCATTCTTCTACATGCAGCTTGCCAATTTACCCAGCACCATTTGTTGAATAGAGTGTCCTTTCCTCAGTTTATGTTTCTGTATACTTTGCTGAAGATCAGTTGGCTGTATAAATTTGGCTTTATTTCTGGCTTCTCTATTCTGTTTCATTGGTCTGTGCCTATTTTTATACCAGTGTCATGCTGTTTTGGAAACTATAGCCTTGTAGTATAATTTGAAGTCAGGTGATGTGATGCCTCCAGATTTGTTCTATTTGCTTAGTATTGCTTTGGATATGCGGGCTCTTTTTCAGTTCCATATGAATTTTAAGATTTTTTTTTGTAGTTCTGTGAAAAATGATGATGGTATCTTGATGGGAATTGCACTGAATATTTATCTTGCTTTGGGTAGTGTGGTTATTTTTACAGTAATCAATTGTTTTCTTTTATGACTTTTGCTTATTGTGTCCTACTTAATAAATCATTGGCTAACCCAAGGTCATTAAGGTATTCTTCTACATTTACTTTTAGATGTTTTATAGTTTCAGCTCTGACATTTTCATCTATGCAAAATAAATTAATTTTTGTATATGAAGTGAGGTAGCAGTTGAATTTAGTTTTTCTTTTGCATATAAATATTCAGTTATTCCATGCATTTGTAGAAAAGTTTATCCTTCCACATATAATTACTTTTGCACCATTGTGAAAAATCAGTTGTCCATATATATGTGGGTTTGTTTCTGGACTCTGTATTTTGTTATATTGATCTATTTGTCTAACAGGATGACAATACCATACTGTATTAATTACTGTACCCTTATGATGAATATTGAAGTTAGATAGTTTTGGCTGTATGAATTGTTCTTTTTCAAAGTTGTTTTGGAAATTCTTGGTACTTTGCATCCTCATATGAATTTTATAATCAGTTTGTCAGTTTCGTCAAAAATAATCTTCCAGGATTTTGATTGAGATTACATTGAATATATAAATTAAGCAGGGGAATATTGACATCTTAACAATATTTAATATTTCAATCCATGATAGAGCATATATCTCCATTTACTAGACACTTAAAAACTTATCAGTGTTTTGTAGTTTTCACTATATAGGTCTTTCACATATATTGTTGATGTCCTCTGGTAATATTTTATGTTTGATCCTATTATGAATGGTAAGTATAAATTTCAGTTTTCAAATGTTTGTTGTTAGTATATAGAAATACAATTACGTTATCTTATCAGTCTTGTATCCTGAGATCTTACACAAACTTATTAGTACTAGTATCTTTGTGCTAGATTCTTGAAAAATGACTATAGATGATGTTGTCCTTTGAAATTTTTATGCCTTTTGTATCTTTCTCTTGTATTATTGCCAAGCTGGAAAATCCATGAAATTGTTGTAGTGAGAGTGGACATACTTTCCTTGTTCGTGTTCTTAGGGATAAAGCAATAAATATGAGGTCAATTGTAGATTTTTCATAAATGTCCTTTATCAGGCTGAGGAATGTCCCTTCTATTACTAGATTAATAAGAGTTTATTAGGCATATATATTACATTTGGAAAGATGTTTTTTCTTTATCTAGTGAGCTGATCGTGTTTCTTTTTTTTAATGTGGTGAATTATAGCAATTGTCAATGGAAAACCAACCTGGAATTTCTGATGTAATCTCCACTTAGACAGGATGTGTTATATTTTTTAGGTACTGCTGAATTTGACTTGAAACATCTGTTAAAGATTCTTTTTATTTTTATTTATTTATTTATTTATTTATTTATTTTGGTTAATGAAGAATGTTGTTCCATAATTTTTATTGATATATTTTATTTTTTTAGATTTAGATTCACCAAAAAGTTGATCAGATAGTATAGGCTTTCTGTATACCCTTTCCTCATCCCACCCCCACATTTTCCCCTATTATTAGCATTTTACCTTAGTGTGATACATTTATTAATATTATACACATGTATACATTATTATTAGCTAAAGTCCATAGTTTATTAAGATTTCCTTACTTTTTATCCTAGTTTTCCTTCTCATTTCAGGATCCCATTCAGGGTACCACATTACATTTAGTTGTCACGTCTCCTTAGGATCTTCTTGACTGTAACATTTTCTCTGACTATCCTTGTTTTTAATGATCTTGACAGTTTGAAGAGTACTGGTCAGGTATATTTGTGTAGGAGGCACCTCTATTGGAATTAGAATTTCTTTCTCATAATTAGTTTGGGGTTATGAGTTTGGGAGAGGAAGATCACAGAGGTAAGTGGCACGCCATTTTCATCATGTCATATCAACAGTACATACTATCAACATGATTATGATTGTTGATGGTGACCATCATTGTCTGAATGAAGTAATGAATGAAGTCTGAATGAAGTAATGGTTTTCAGATTTCTTTGCTGTAAAGTTACTCCTTCTCCCCTTTCCCCCTTCCAGGCTGTGGAAGGAAGTCATTATACTTCCCTCATTTTGGATGAAGTATCTAAATAATTTATAATTCATATGAGTGGGAGATTTGTTTCTCCTCCCCTATGTATTAACTTACTCAATTATGTGTTTCTGTCAGTATGGAATCATGAATACTTATACTTTGAGATACACTCTAATAATACTTTATTAATTGTTTTACTCAGATTGTTTCAGCTTTGGCCATTGGGGAGAACTTCAGTTGGCTCCTCGGCCCCATTGACAAACACTCATCTATACACATATATTTTTGAGTACTTTCTTACTTTCTGGTACTACAAGATGCTCCAGCTTCATCTTTTATATTTTCTGCTCCAGTACTAGGATAAGCCATTTCTCCAAGAAACCCTGGTTAACTGCCCTTAAAAGCACCTATGCTTTACCTATTCATTCCACTCTCCTTTTCTTTAGCCCTAGCAGCTGCTGACCTGTGCACTGTCTCCATGGTTTTACTTATTCCAGAGTGTTATATAATTGAAGTCCCACAGTATGTTGCCTTTTGAGACTGGCTTATTTCACTGAGCAATATGTATTTAAGGTTTCTCTGTGTTTTATCCTGGCTTAATAGCTCATTTCCTTTTATGACTGAATAATGCCCTATTATGTGCGTGTACCACAGTTTGTCTCTCATTTTACCTACTGAGGGACATTTTGGTTATTTTCAGCGTTTAGTAATTATGAATAAAACTGCTATAAATATCTCTGTCTTGTTTAGACATAAGTTTTCAAATTAGGTGGAGGAATAATTAAAAGCATGATTGCTGGGTCGTAAGTGAAATAGCACTGTGATTTCAAATAGTATTGTAATGAACCTGTAGATCAAGTTGGGAAGAATAGGTATCTTAGCAATACTGAGTTTTTCAAAGCATGAACACAGAGTTCAAAAAAGTAATCTCTCTGATTACTTTTTTCTTTTTTTCAAATTTAGTTTAAAGTGGTACATGTGCAGGTTTATTGCACAATTTATTGACTTTATTGCATAATGCTGGAGTTTGGCCTTCTGTTGAACCGATCATCCACACAGTAAAAAACTACCCGAGAGATACCCAATACATAGTTTTTCAACGCTTCCCTGCCTCCCTGTCTCCACCCTTCTGAAGTTCTTAGTGTCTATTGTTTCTATCTCTATGTTCACGTGTACCTATTTCTTAGCTCCCACTTATAAAGAGAGAACAGGCAGTGTGTGGTTTTCTGTTTCTGTGTTAATTCACTTAGGATAATGGCCTCCAGCTACATCCATGTTGCTGCAAAGGACATCATTTCATTTTTTATGGCTTTACGGTATTCCATGGTATATATGCACCATTTTCTTTATCCAGCCCTCCATTGATGGGCACCTAAGTTGACTCCATGACTTAGGTATTGTGACTAATGACGTGGTGTCTTTTTGGTAGATAAATTTATTTTCCTTTAGGTAGATGCCCAGTAGTGGGATTGCCGGGTCAAGTGGTAGTTCTATTTTTAGTTATCTGAGAAATTTCCATACTGCTTTCCACGGAGGCTGAACTAATTTACATTCCCACCAAAAATGCAAGTGTAAAAGAAACTATTCAACAGAGTTAATAGAAAACCTAAGAATTTCAATCAGATGCAAACTAGGCATCTGATAATGAACTAATCTTCAGAATCTATAAGCAACTAAAACAAACTGGCAACAACAAAAACAAACAAGTAATTCCATTAAAAAGTGAGCAAAAGACACGAACAAATACTTTGCAAAAGAAGACATAAAAGTGTCCAAAAAACATGAAAAAATGCTCAATATCAATAATCATTAGGGAAATAAAAATTAAAATCACAACAAGGTCTCCATTTATTTAGATCTTTTAGTTCTTTCATCAAGGTTTTGTAGTTTTCTGCGTATAGATCCTGTACATATTTTGTTAGATTTATAACCTAACTATATGAGTATATTAAGTATATTATGATTTTGTTGTTAATGGAAATGGTATTGTTTTTATTTTCAAATTTTAATTTTTCATTGCTGAAATAAAGGAAAGCAATTGACGTTTGTATATTAACCTTGTATTCTACTTTGCATCTCTTTTGCCATTTGTTTAACTTTTATCCTATTATCCTATTTGTATCTTTGAATCTAAAGTACCTCCTATAGACAGCATATAGTTGGATCTTGTTTTTTATCCAGTCTGACGATTTCTGTCTTTTGATTGGATAGCTTAATCCATTCACAGTTAATGTTATTATCAATATTGCTGGAGTGATGTCTCTCATTTTAGTTTTTATTCTACATGTCTCATATCTATTTTGCTGCTAGTCCTCCTTTACTATATTTTTTTTGCATCAAGTAAATATTGTCTAGTGTAACGTTTTATTGCTTTTAATCATTTTTCACTATATTTTTAAGTGATTTCCTTAGTGATTTGTTTAAGGCTTATCATATACATCTAAACTCATCAGAATCTACTTCAGAGTTATACTAACTGAATTCAAGTGAGGTCTTCAAATGTTACTCCTCAAAAGTTGTATCCCACTTCAGTGAAATTACTGTTATATCTGTTATATAACGATATAGTGATATTATTATCTATTATATAAAGATATAGTAATATTATTGCTATATATAATTTTTAGTGATATTATTATTATATATATTGAACCTTTTCATGTTACAAACCCAACAATATGTTGTTATAATTATTACTTACATAATTTCATGTCTACTAAAGGAATTTACAAACAACAAATGTAATATATTTTCAAACCACACTCCTTTGTTGTTAGGTTTTCTTTCTCTATCATTCTGTGGTTTAACTAGTGGCACCATCAACATCAGCAGAAGGATACTAGGCAGCATCTCTGTTGCCTTCTTTTTCCTCATTTCCCACAATACATCAATCAGGAAGCCCAGATTCTGCCATCACCATTGCATTCCCACTCTCAAAGTCTTAATACAAACTCAGCTTCAGCTGACCACTTGCCTCAACCTAATACTTATCACCAGTCCCTCCTCCACTTTGGCCATCAGCTATTTTTCTAAAGCACAAATCTGATCAAATCAGTCACTTAAAAGCCCAAATACTTTTGCATTATATATAAGGTCCTGCGTCGTACATATCTACCCAAACTGTCTGTAGTCATTCCCCTGCCTCTCAACACTCCAGCCTTTTGCCTGGGACACCATCCTCCCTTACTCCCCATAACTAAAACATGACACATTCTGTTAAGAATTTTAGCCTACACACTTGATATTCTCTTTCTGTCTCTGATGCTTTGATTACACTTCTCGGCTGGTAGACTCCTCTGCATGGTCTAAGAAACACTGTTGATGGGCCTTTTGCCTTTGGAAAACATTTTTATGATTGACCGAGGAATTCATCCTGTCTTGTATATTTTCATAATGATTCACAGCATACACTATTTTAAATTATAATTGTATATTCGTGCATTTCTCTTCTCCCCACCCCCGCCATTTCCACCTTATCCTCTGAGCTGTCCTAGATCTGAGACACTATTTTGCTCATCTTGGAATGCCAACAAGTGGGTGTTCACTAAGTATTTGTTGAAAATGGATAAATTAACTAATTTATAGATAATAATGACAAATGTTGTCTTCCTTATGTTACCCTGCCATGGGTGGGACCCCAGAGATATCTGCACTTCTTTGGGACAGATTATATTCTGCTACATATTTATTAAAATTCTTTGAAAATGCCTCCTTGGTCTTATGATTTCATCTCTATATTCTATCTCTGTGCTAAGTTAATTACTGATTTACCTAAGATTACAAAAGCTTTAATCTGCAATCTTAAATAAAGTGACATTAAAGATAGAAACACATAGATTTTGCTTTTTTATAATCATATGTAATCATTTTATAATTGAGCCACGTTAATAGTATCTAGATTGAAATTGGTTGCTAGCACTATTTGCAACAAAAGAAATAAGGTTTTTAGCCAGGATGTACAATGCTGAATTTTACAAAATCAAGAAAAAGCATTTACTAGCCATGGATAGGAGTGCAGAAAGTTCTACATATTAACATAAGCAAAATGAGGTTTCTGGCCTTAGGCATCAAATTCAATCACTTCATCTCTCCAAGTAGCTCTTTCTCTATTTTAATATCCCCACAGGCACACACTCACAAGGATAGAAATGATGGAAGTGATTTTGAATTTTAAATCCAAATCAAAGTCTAAATGGAGTACAGAATACAATATTTAGCATACCAGGCTTAGCATCCTAGCTCTTAAGTCTCAGAAAATGAAAGGATCTATTAAAAATTATGATATAATAATGTTTGCTTATTGAAGTTCCTAAAATGATTTGGTCTTTGAATTTTAGGCACCAAACCTAAATGTGGAAAGTAACCAGTATACACTGAAACATTATTGTTATCACAAAACCATAATTATTACAAATACTGTTAGCCCTCTCTACAAGTTAACCAATTAAATATTATATAGATAATCTCTTCATAAGTTTAGTTTAATAAAAAAGAATCTGACAAATGCATGTTATATAAAACAAAAGATATAAAAATTGTATACAAATATGAGCAAAATTGGACATTTAACTAAATATTTATACTATTTTAAGCAATTACTTTAGATTATATATTATGTACAATTATATCAGACAATGAAATATAAATTAGAAAGTCCAACTCTTACTTCAGGTGAGTACTTTAGGTGATGCCTGGACTAGGCAGTGTCTTGAAACCAACTCACCTTCAACTTCACCAGCAGGTTAGTTTAATTAAATGTAACTATTAACAAGTTACTCTATTCTTAATAAACATTTGGTGGTTTCTCATTACCTGGGGATAAATTTCACATTCCTAATGCTAGTGTTTAAGGCCATTCAGTCATTTAACGACTAGAGTCTTATACCTTATCTATCTTCAGAGCCTTATCTTCAGGGATTTTGTGTATGAGACTAGGTAGTAATCTATGTAAAGTAAAAAATAAAAATCAAGAACTGTGCAAGTAAGAAAACAATACCCATTTCTGAATGAAAGATAAAAGCCAAAGGGTGAATTAAAAGATCAATACAAAGCACAGCATTTGTTTTGATGGACTAGGAGTTGGAAAGATATCATAAAATTATGTTTCAAGGTCAAGGTAATAGCATTTATGTACTTATTCAAGCATCCTCCCCAACAGTCAAAGACCCTTTCCCCATTCTGTCCCCACTACCATATTTTGGTGTCAGAATCTGAAACAAAAACTTCTGTGCAGGTAGTGTAATTGGGAAGTAATCCCAGGGAGCAAGAGTGAGTAAAACATGGAAGAAGGGAATGGCAATAAAAAGATACTTATTCTGATGCTTATTGCCGGGGGCCACTGGCGTTCAATTCCACAGTAAATGTTTGAAAAGCTTGTGAAATAAGTCACCAAAGTGTCTTCTGGAGGACCAAAACCAGTAGCACTTATCTGCCGCCTCAGCAGTCAAAGGTACACATGCTCCTGATATGAAGATATTTGATGGAGGGCTTGAAAGTAAAACATGCATCTAATAAGATGCAAATATCAAGTGTCCTGAGGGATCCCATAAGTGCACCATTCCTTGGTGTCATAGGAAAACTCAGCATACGATGAGAAGGGTGAAAAATAATGCCTGTGCAAAGCAGATCAGTATCTTGCAAAAACTGGCTGTCACAGCAGTGACTTAAGTAAGAGATAGGAATGAGAGGGGCTGATGCACATGTACTTAAGCACATTAATTAACTATCACCTGTTGTTATGGTTACAGACTGGCAACTGGAAAATTTGAAACATCACCAACATCAATCTACATTGCGGTACATTACATAGACCTCTTCATACCCTCTAAGAAAAAATAACAACCACTAGCACCTGCTCTGTTAGGCATGGTAGGCAAACTACAAATACTAACAAAACATGTTTTATAAATGAAAATAAATTTTGGCATTCAGGGTTGGGCTTACCCTACCTAGTGACAGGATCCAAATTTATGTGTATATTGGAAAGCCTTGTAACAGATGGAAGAGACATCGGGCAATCTGGATAAAAATCTTACTCTATTAATTATATGATTGTAGAGAGGTAACTTTATGTGTAAAATTGAGAAAATATCTAGCAGCTAAGGATTGTGCAGAGATAATAATTGGTATTTTTCTTCAGAATGCAATATAACATCACCAAAAACAGTCCCTGTAGAGCAGTAAATGGCATTTTGTATTAGTATGATTATACTTTATTAAATTATGATAAAAGTATATAAATGATAAAAGACAATTTGAAGAAAATATACCATTGGTTCCTTTTTAATGTGTTGTAAGAATACCCATCTTAGTCAAGGATATCTTTGAGGAGGACATTGGATTTGAAAGTCTTTGACAGAGAACTTGAGAATAAAGCACATGAATCAGAAAAGATGCAAATATCCAAGTACAGCTATTTCCCTGTGTCTGTCAGTATTCATTCCTTCATTTACTTATTCATTCAACCAGTGTTCAGATATTCTCTATACCAGGCACTGTGTTTGGTCCTGATCAGTGGAGATCAAAGCAGAGGTTCTGACCTCCTGGATCTTTCATTGTTGGGAACTACGTGTCTTTTTCATTTTTGAAATAATTTGTTGTTTTATCTTGTTTTTCCCTGGTTAGTAATGGAGAGGAGAGTCTTCTCCCATATATACTAGATAATTTTTCCTAATGGTTATTGGATTTCTTCTTTTATTAATTTTCTTCTCATATTTTTGCACTTTTCCCTATTGTATGTTTTTTCTTGTTGATATGTAAATAATATTTATATATTCTGTGTATATTTTATCTAAATAAAAACTACTTTTTTGTTGTTTTCTGTCATTTTGGATTTAAGTTGGTTTATGGCACATTTTGTCACAGAAAATTTTAATGTATATGCAGCCAACCATATCAGTATTTTATTTATGATATTTATGACCTTGCATTTATGCTTTGTTATCAGAGGTCTCCATTTTCCCTGAGGTTATTGAATTACTGTCTCAGAGTTTTCCAATATGTTTATAATGTGAGGTGTTTATTTCTTTTTTCTATTTAGACTTTATTTTACATATAGTACAACATAAGTTTCCCATTTTTAATTTTCATATGGATAATCTGTTTCCCAAAAATCATTTATAAAATTGTCCAGTCTTTCCCCAGTATTTTGAAATGTCATCTTCATCAACTGTGCTCAGAGACATTGACCTAACTACCAATTTATTTGCTTATTCTTTATTATATTTCTGTGGCTTTTCAATATATTTTTCTATGTGATAGAAAAAAAATACTTCTCTTATTCGCTCTCGTTTTTCAGTTTGTTGACTATTCTCACACATTTTATTTTACAGATAAATTTTAGAATTAGCTTATCAAGATCCCTCAAAATCATGTTATATATTAAATGAGATTGCTTTCTAATTTTGAGAAAACTGATATGTTTTGCAATACTAAACAGTTCCATCCCAGAACATGCTATATGTTTAAAAAAACTTTTGTCTAATTTTTCTTTATATGTCTGGAATTCTCAGACACTTGCCACACAATAATGAATATTTTTGTCTGTTTCAGGAAAGAATAGGAATAATAATTTGTCACTTATAACTTTCATTCAAGCAAAATACACAGATATATTTATTTGCCCATTTCCAAAAGATAAATTTCACATTATTGCAAGAGTGAAAACATGTAATGCTTAAAAACTTCCTGCGTGAAACCTCTATTCGTGACTGTACCAGTTTGCTATTTATTTTTGTTATTTAAGAATAGAGGCATATTGTGACTTCCAAAATGGAAGTGTGAAGAGCTTGGTGGCAAAACAATCATTTAACTGGTGAAAATTATGAAAAAAAGGTCCAATCATTTAAAATCTCTGGAAATTGCCTGAAGTACAGATAGCAAATAGAAAACAGGGACTATCTGTTCCATTTGAATCACTACTTGCTTCCATTCTCATCCCCAAGGTCAGTAAAATTAAAATTTTTACTGAGCAAGAGCAACAATAAAATGGGTCACCCACTGACTTCAGTGCCTAGTCTTGGGCTACAGTTTCAAACCAGGAGGAGCAGGGGTCTCCAATTGCCTCCAGCACCCAGTCTGGGGCTACAGTTTTGAGCCCGGAGGGGCAGGCATCTCAAACTACCTCCAGATCCCTGTCTGGGGCTATAGTTTCAAGCCAGAAGGGGTAGGGATCTGGCATCTCTCATCCCTCATAGCTCTGTGTTGCAGAAGCTCTATTCCAAGCAGACATGACAGAGAGGACTGGTGGTTCCTTCCACAATTCAGCCTTCACCTATACAGTGGATCCTCTATCATAGACATGGAAGGCTGAAAATACTGGGCTTTAATGTATTTTATCACCACAGTTTTATCATAAAATGTTAAGTTCCATTCCCAGTTGAGTAAGCCATGTGCACATGGAACATTCTCCAGGAGGCACCATATGCTAGGTCCTAAATAAGCCTCAATAAATTTAAAAGTACTACAATCATACAAATTATGTTCTATAGTTATAAGGCAATTAAATTAGAAATCAACAACAGAAAGACATTTGGAAAATTCACAAATATGTGGAAATTAGACAAGGTCCTAAATAAACAATAAGTCAAAGAAGGTATCAAAGGAGAAATTAGAAAATATTTTTATGTGGATAAAAATGAAGTTCAACATCACAGAATGTGTGGCATGCAACTAAAGCAGGATTTAGGGGAAATTTATACCTTTATACACCTTTTAGAAAAAGAAAATAATTATCTCAAGTCCATAACCTAACCTTCTACTCTAACATTTATGGTCAATTAATTTTCAACAAAGAGGCCAAAACAATTCAATGGAAAACGAACATTTTTTTCAACCACTTGTGCTGGAACGACTGTGTGAATACATGCAAAGTACTGGGTTCCTGCTTCTTACTATACTCAAAAATGAACTAAAAGTGATTCACAGACCTAATATAAAACCTAAAACTAGGAAACTCTCACCAGAAGACATAGGAGTAAAGCTTTGTAATATTGTGTAAAAGTGTAAAAGCACCAAAAGCATAAGCAATAGAAGATTAATAAATTGAACTTCATGAAAATTAAGAGCTTTTGTGCTTCAAGGAATACACCAAAAAACTGAAGAGACAGTATCTTAACCTATTTAAATGTACAGTTCAATGGTATTAAATACACTTATAAGGTTGTGAAACCATCACTGTCACCCATTTCCAGGACTCTTTATTTTGTCATACTGATACTCTATACCTATTAAACAATAACTCCCCATTTCACCAGTCCCCTCTCCCAGTCCCTGACAACTACCATTCTACTTTCTGACTATAATTTTGACTACTGTAAGTACCTCATGTTAGTAAAATCACACAGTAATTGTCTTTTGGGGAATGAAATTTCACTTAGCATAATGTTCTCAAGGTTCATCCACGTTGTAGCATATATCAGAATTTCCTTTCTTTTTAAGGTTGCATAATATTCCGTTGTATGTGTATACCATATTTGGCTCATCCATTCATTCATTTATAGACACCTGGGTTGTTTCTACATGTTAGCTATTGTGAATCGTGTAGAAACTACCACAAGACAATAAAAGCCATATGTGAAAAAGCCATAGCAAACATCATAAACAATGATAAAAAGACTAAAAACTTTTCATCTAAGATTAAGAACAAAGCAAAGATGCCTGCTCTCTTCATTTCAACATAAGACTAGAATTTCTAGCCTAAGCAATTAGGCAAGAAAAAGATATAAAAATAATCTAAATTGGAAATAAAGAAGTGAAATTATCTCTGTTCACAGATGATATAATCACATATGTAGAAAATCCTAAAGAACCCACAAAAAATTGTTAGCACTAATAAATGAATTTATCACAGTAGCAAAATACAAAGCCAATACACAAAAATCAGTTGCATTTCTGAAGATGAAGGTATGAGAATAATTCCATTTATAATGGAAGCAGAAAGAATAAAATACTTAGAAATAAACCAAGGAGGTAAAAGATTATACAATGAAAACTACAAAACATTACTGGAAAAAATTAAACAAGACAGAAATTAATGGAAGTACATCTCATGTTCATGTCAAAATGAACAGATACAATATAATCGCTATCCCAATGACTTTTTTATTTCTTGCAAAGATAGAAAACTCATCCTAAAATTCATATGGAATCTGAAAGTACCCTGACTAAACGAAACAATCTTGAAAAAGAAAAGCAAAGCTGAAGGACTCAGATTTTCTGATTTTGAAACTTACTGCAAAACTGCAGTAATGAAAACTGTGGTACTAGCATACAGACAGACATACAGACCAATGGAATAAAATAGAGAGCCCATAATTCCACCCTGTGATATATGATAAAATAATTTCTGACAAAGATGCTAAAACCATTCAATAGAGAAAGGACAGTTCTTTCAAAAAACGTTCTGGAAAAGCTGGATAGCCGCATGTAAAAGAATGAAATTGGTGCGTTACCTAACACCATTTTTAAAAAATCACTCAAAATGGATCAAAGAACTAAATATAAGGTCTAACCTATAAAACTTTTAGAAGAATCAGCATGAGGTAAAAGCTTCATGACATTGTCTTGTGGTAGTTTCTTATATTCCAAGTTTTTTGAGGGCTGAAAAGGTATTGAATTCTGTCAAATGCTTTTTCTGTACCAGTTAAATAATCATGTGTTTTTCTTATTTCATTATGTTATATATGTTATACTGATTGATTTTCATATGTTGAACTATCCTTACATTCTAGGAATAAATCCCACTTGGTCATGGTGTAGAATTCTTCTAAAGCACTGTTGAATTTGGTTTGCTAGTATTTTGCTGAGGATTTTGCATCAATGGGTATTGGTCTGTAGTTTTCTTCTCTTGCAGTATCTACCTAGTTTTGGTAACAGGGTGATGTGGATTTCATAGAATGAATTAGGAGATATTTCCTTCTTTTCAACTTTTTGGAAATGTTTGAGAAAGATTGGTGTTAGTTCTGCCTAAATGTTTGTATGAATTTACCACTGAAACCATCAGGTCCAGTGCTTATTTTTTAAGGAGATTTTAAATTATGAATTCAATATTTGTACTGTTCATAGGTATATTCACGTTTTCTGTTTCTTTGTGATTTAGTCTCAGTGGGTTTTGTGTTCCAGGAATTTGTCCATTTCATCTAAGTTATTCAATTTGTTGGCAATTATTCATAGTAATCTCTTATAATCTTTATTATTTCTGTAGAATCAGCAGTAATGTCCCCACTTTCATTTCTAACTTTAGTAATTTAAATCATTTCTTTCTTAGTCCATTTAGTTAAAAGTTTGTCAATTTTGCTATCTTTTTAGAGAACCAACATTTAAGTTTATTTTCTCTATTGTTTTTCTATTCTCTGTTTCATCTATCTCTGCTCTAAACTTTATTTCCTTATTTCTGTTTGTTTGTTTGTTTTGTTTGCTTGTCATTGAAATGGGGTCTTGGGTATGTTGCCCAGGCTGGAATGCAGTGGCTATTCACAGGTGCTTTCATAGTGCACTACAGCCTTGAACTCCTGGGCTAAAGTGATTCTCCCACCTCAGTCTTTGAGTAGCCTGGACTACAAGTGTGAACCACTGTATTTCTCCCTTCATTCAGTCAGTTTTTGCTTCATATATTTTGAGGGTCTGTCATCAGGTGTGTAAATGTTTATATTATAATTATTATATCATCTTGCTGTACTGAACCATTTATTAGTATATAGTGTCATTCTTTGTCTCCTGTAATCTTTTTTAAGTCTATTTAGCTGATATTAATGTAGCCATTCTTTCTCTCTTTTGGTTGCTATTTGTGTGGAATACATTTTTCAATCCTGTCATTTTCAATCTATTGGCTTTTTTGGATCTAAAGTGAGTTTTTTGTAGGCAGTATATATGTCTGTTGATTGGAGAATTTAATCCATTTTATTTAAAATAATTACTGATAAGGAGGGAATTACTTCTCTCATTTTTATATCTATTTTTATGTACCTTATAGATTTTCCCCCTCATTTCTTTTCATTATTGCTTCTTTTTTGGTTTAGTTGGTGTTTTGTAGTGAAATGTTTAAATTCCTTTCTCATTTTCTTTTGTATATATGTTGTTGTTATTTTCTTGGTGTTATCATGGGAATACAATTAATGTTCTAAAGTTATAATACTCTAACTTAATACAAATGTAACTTCACTAATGTAAAAAAAAAAAATCTATTCCTTTGACAGTTTTTCCCCACCCCTTTTGGTTGTTGATATCACAAAATTACATCTTTATACTTTGTGTGACCAAAAATAAAAACTAAATGTTCTTTGAAATGCATGAATTTCTTAAAATATGTAGGAAACAAAATGTGGACTTAAAAACTAAAGTTATGGTAATACAAGCTTTTAGATAATAATTTCTTTAAAATTTTTTATTAGTCTCTTAAATTATGTTAGAAGTGAAAAAAGTGCAGCTACGATTTTTTACAATAACACTAGTTTCAATAATTGCCCATGTTTTACATTTATTGAGATTTTTATTTTTTATATAGCTTCGAGTTACTGTTTAGTGCCCCTTCATTTCATCCTACAGGATGAAATGAAGTATTGAGTACTTAATTGAGTACTCTTTAGTATTTCTTGCAGAGCCGGTTGAGTGGTAACAAATGCCTTCAACTTTTGTTTATCTGAAATATCTTAATTTCTCTCTCCCTTTTGAAGGACAGTTTACCTGGATATAGGATTCTTGGTTGATTTTTTTTTTTCTTTTAGCTCTTTGAACATGTCAGACCACTCCCTTCTGGCCTCAAAAATTTCTGATGAAAAATGTGCTGATAATCTTATTAAAGATCACTTCTATGTGATAAATTGCTCCTCTCTTTCTCCTTTCAAGATTTTTATTTGTCTTTGTTTCCCAAAAGTCTGATAATAATGTGTCTTGGTGTGTGCCTCTTTGAATTCATCCTACTTAGAGTTCATTGAGCTTCTTGGGTGTTTATATTCATGTATTTCATTAAATTTCAGAAATTTTCAGCTATTATTTTTTCTATTGCTCTCTGTGTCCCTTTCTCTCTCCTCTCTCTCTCTCTTTTTGTGTGTGTGTGTGTGTGTGTGGTGTGTGTGTGTGTGTTTTGTTGTTACTGTTTTGAGACAGAGTCCTGCTCTGTCACCCAGGTTGGAGTGCAGTGGCACAACTACAGGCTCACTGCAGCTTCAAACTCCCTGGGTCAAGCAATCCTCCCACCTCAGCTATCCAAGTACCTATGACTACAGATACATGCCACCATGCCCAGCTAATTTTTTTAAAAAATATTTTGTAGAGATGAGATCTCCGTATGTTGCCAGGGACTCTGTCTCTTCTATATCTGAAACTCCCACAATGGATAGATTGGTCTAATTGATGGTGTCCGACAGGTCCCTTAGGTTCTGTTCACTTTTCTTCACTCTTTTTTTCTTTCTGTTCATTGAACTTAATAATTTCCATTGTTTTATCTATAAGTTCACTGGTTCTTTCTGCTGGCCTGCTTAAATCTACATTTGAATCCATGTAGTGAATTCTTTATTTCTTATTTTTTATTACTTATTTTAGTTTTCAGCTTCAGATTTCTTTTTTTAGACTTTAAATTGATATTCCCATTTCCTTTATGTTATTTTGTTTAACTTTCTCCACAACTTCCTTTAGTTTCTTAATCATCTTTAAGATAGTTGTTTTAACATCATCATTTTGTAGATTTTCCATCAAATATTTTCAGGGACAGTTTTTGTCTACTTTTTTTTCCCTTTGAACGGGCCATCTTTTACTGCCTCTTTATATATCTTGTGATTTATTTTTGTTGGAAACTAAACCTTTGAATCTAATAAAGCAGCATCTCTGGAAATCAGGTTCTCCCCTTTCCTAGAGTTTTCTGGGTTTTGCTATTTTGTTTACGTATTTATTTTAAATTGTTGTAGGCTGTCTCTGTGCCAAGGATTAGTCTAAGGTATGAACTTAATGTTTTCTTAGATCTTTTCTAAGCCTGCTCCTATCCTTTGGCATGCATGGTCACTTTCTAATTTCCCCATATATTCAGTTGCTTTTAAATATCCTGGCCTTTTAATATCTGGCTCTCAAAAGCAGGGAAAATGGGAATGAAGTGAGGAAGACGTGTTGGCACTTTAAACCTTCTGGAAGTTACATCAGTCAGAGAGGAAGGGGCTTACATCAGTAGGGGAAGATGAAACATCAATGACTACTCATCCCCTTGTCTGTACTTCTGTGATTAGAAGTGACAATCACTGATCAGCACAAAGATATCCAGTATTTGTAGGATAGTGTCTGTTTTGCCCATTCTGGCTCCCACAAGTGGTGTGAACTTTGCTCCAGGAACATGTGCAAAATTGTCTACCATGATGCTAGAGAGTGAGAATGGGTACTTACTACGTGCTAATTGCTGAAATTGACTGAAATTAACTGCAATATACTGTCTAAGCCTTCCCTGGAAGGTTCAAGCCTTCAATAGATTCCAGAGTTCCAATATAGTTACATCAGACAGATTCTGCCAGTACAATTGTTGTCTAGGTGGGGAGACAGATTTTTGGTTCTTCCTACTCTGCTATCTTCCCAGAAACCCTTCTTCATGTGTGCAAGTTGCTTAATGAGCACTTGTTTTCAATTTTTAAAAAACATTTCAACTTTTATTTTTGATACAGGGATACATGTGCAGACTTGTTACATGGGAATACAGTGCAATACTGAAGCATGGAGTATGAAGCTCATCATTTAGGTAGTGAGCATAGTACCCAATAGGTAGTTTATTAACTCCCACCTCTTCCACCCTCTAGTATTCCACAGTGTCTACTGTTCCCATATTTATGCCCATGTATGCTTAGTGTTTAACTCCCACTTACAAGTGAGAATATGTGGTATTTGGTTTTCTGTTCTTACGTCAATTTGCTTAAGATTATGGTCTTCGATTCCATGCATGTTGCTACAAATGACATGATTTCATTATTTTTTGTGACTATGTAAATGTTTTATGATATGTATGTACCACATTTCCTTTAATCCACCATTGATGGGCACCTGGGTTGATTCCATGTCTTTGCTATTGTGAATAGTGCTGCAGTATCTTTTTGGTGGAATTATTTTATGTTCTTTTGGGTATGTACCCAGTAATGGGATTGTGGGTCAAATAGTAGCTCTGTTTTAAGTTATTTGAGAAATCTCCAGACTGCTTTCCACAGTGGCTGAACTACTTTACATTCCCACCAACAGTGTATAAGCATTTCCTTTTCTTTGCAGTCTCTTCAGCATCTGTTGTTTTTCACTTTTTAGTAACAGCCATTCTGACTGGTGTGAAATGGTGTCTCGCGGTTTTTATCTGCATTTCTCTATTGATTAGTGAGGTTGAGCAATTTTCTCATGTTTATTGGCCACTCGTGTGTCTTCTTTTGAATATATACCTAGGAATGGAATTGCTGGGTCATATTACCCTATGGGTTATATTACCATATAACTCTATGTTTACTTCTTTATGAACCAACAGACCGTTTTCCAATATCTCAATTACTTTTGTGAATCTATTTTTTTAATTGAGAATTACTTGGGTGTCTGCTAATCATAAACATCCATTCCATAAATGAATGACTTCTCTGCATCCCCTCATTTTCTGTCTATATTGCTGTTAATCAGATACCACCACCCAATATTTTTCTGCAGAGGAGTTTCTATGAAGTCCAGTCAAGCTGAAGGCCATATGTCCCTTCTTATACCATTCAAATGAATTTTTGCTCGACTATCCTGCTTTTTATACATGTCCACATCTAACTACAAATGTCCACTAAACAAAAAATTAGTGACTTCAGAATTGTAAATATTTTAGCCTTAAATAAACAGGGCTATAGGTTTTATATGAATGTTTGTTACTTAACATGAGCATTCAGGATCTCAAAAAATAGTTAATGAATATATTTATTTTAATGATATGAAATTTTCAATTCTGCTTAAGTATCTCTACTAATTATTATGCCATGAAAAAGTTTATGACTAACAGTTCACCTAAACTTACAAAGATCTGGGGGAAATTGCTGGACTGGCTGAGATAACTTATAGCCCATAAATAAAATGTACATCACATAAAAACAAACATGTAATTTCTTCCCAATACTGCAATGACTATGTTGTTGACTAAATACAATCTGAAGTAGTCATACAGAGATCAGTGTATTCTTTACCATGTAGCACAATCCGGCTTTTACATTCAAAATAATGCATTAATTTTGAAAGAAAATTGGATACCGTAAGCGTAACCAGTGTCTCCCCTTCTTGTATCGTTTTATGAATTCTTGCCTACTTTTGTGAGTGAATATATAGCTGTTTCATTTGTCTTGGCCTGAAAGCTTTAATGGTGATTTAACATTAAAATAAGCAATATACTAAGTGTTAAAATAAGAAGTCAATAAATGTGATCTTTCCTTATGATTTTAACAACTAAGATAGCCCACAGGGAGTAATTTCAAGCTCTACTTAGTGGATTAAGAGCACTGGGCATACTATAAAGAAACCAATTCAATCCAAGTGTGATTGAGATAGGCTTCAACCAAATACCAGAATTACCAGTTGAGCCACTTACTTTAGTTGAATAGTCAAACTTGGCAGGGCAGGATACTGCTGTTTTTGGAGACTTGCTCAATTGTCCTCCAGGCAGAACCTCTGTGCCATGACACAGAAGCTGGGGGAGGGAACTAGGAAAGAATGCCGCAGACTGGTATAGATCTGCTGTACCCCAGAGCTGGAGTAGGTGGGATCTGAGGATGTTCAGAGGCTGCAGGTCTCCCAGGAATAGTGACACACAGCTATGGGGAAATGAGGGGCTGCATTGTTCCCCAGCTGTCCTGCTTGAGCCCTCCCTACAGAGCAGGACCCGGAAGTTGGGGGACATTGAGATATTGCTTAGAGCATCTTTAGATCCCCTCTGGAATGACTGCTTCAAGACATAGAGCTGGGAAGAAGTGTGGGGATGAAACCCCTACATAAATGCTGGCTTCTTACTGTTCTCACAGACTTCAATTAATGTTGATGAATAAATGACTCCTAATTTGTTGTAAGCCCTTGAATCAACCTCCAGAGACTGAATAATTGTTTTTACTAATTTTGAACAGCTTAATATTTGTCTCTGAGGGAGAGTGTTCACCTAACCCCTCATAACACGTTTCTAGAAGTGTGTTCTTTCAGAGTTTTAGGATCAGTCTTGTAGCCCTCTAAACTCAAACTCTGGACAAGTCGTTTTGACTTAGTTTCTTTATCTGTGCTCAGTTTCTTCATCTGTATAATGCAGATAATAATAGTATCTACCTTACTGGGTTGTTGTGAGGATTCATGAATTTCATTTTCATAATACATTTATTTTTAATACATTTTGTAACACATTTAGAATATTGTCTACTACATTGTCAAGTTTTTGCTGCTCTGAAGCTGGCTATTTTCCTGGTCTAAGGAGCAAGTTGAAGATACTTGACAGCACAGATGTGCACATACACAAAAGGTTTTTACTCACCACTGTGAATATCTCAGATAGAAGTTATTCCAGTAAGAGTGGTTCTCTGGAACTAGGGAGACACACATTTTCATCTCCTTTTGACATGAAAACCTACCCTCTATTTTAAAAAATATTGTACAGTGAGTACCAAGTGCTAGCCAAGAACCCCTTTTTTTGCCCTGGAGAAGGAAAAGGGAAGTGAGATGGAGAAAATATAGTCGCATGCCACATATTAAAGTTTTGGTCAACGATGGACCACATATGAGACAGTGGGAGGTAACACAATTCCTTTTATTTTTATAACTTTAATGCCGCCTAAATGTACAGAGTTGATAAAGTCTACAGCAGTGTACGGTAATGTCCTAGGCCTTCACATTCACTCACCACTCACTCACTGACTCACCCAGAGCAACTTCCAGTGCTGAAAGCTCACTTCATGCTAAGTGCCCTATACAGATGTACTATGTTTTTCCTTCTATACTGTGCTGTTACTGTACCTTTTTAATGTTTAGATATGTTCAGATATACAAATATTTACTTATCATTATGTTACAATCACCTACGGTATTCAGTACAGTAACGTGTTGTGCAGGTTTGCAGCCTGGGAGCAATAAGCTGTAAAATTTAGCTTAGTTTTGTTGTAGGCTGTACTATCTAGGTTTGTGCAAGTGTATTCTGAGATGCTTGCACAGTGATGAAACTGCCTAATAACACATTCCACAGAACAATTCCCATGGTTAAGTGATATATATGACTGTACTTAAGTGTCTTCTTTTTTTTTTTTTTTTTTTTTTTTTTTTGAGATAGAGTCTCGCTCTGTCTCCCAGTCTGGAGTACAGTGGCACAATCTTGTCTCACTGCAACCTCCGCCTCCCAGGCTCAAGCGATTCTCCTGCCTCAGCCTCCTGAGCAACTGGGACTATGGGCGAATGCCACCATGCCTGGCTGATTTTTTGTATTTTTAGTAGAGATGGGGTTTCACCATGTTGGTCGGGCTGATCTCAAACTCCTGTACTCAGGTGTTCCACCCACCTTGGCCTCCCAAAGTGCTGGTTTACAGGTGTGAACCACTGCACCTGGGCATGTGTTCTCTGTAATATGCCACATTTATTGGAAAATGTAGAAGAATGCAGGAAGATATGAAGGAGTGGGATTAATAATTTTCATTTCTGAGCATAAATTTTTGAATACATTTAATACATTTTTACTTCATTGTGCTTAGTTTTATTTCCATGTACTTTACTTGCAACTCTTTCAAAGAACATGCAAAACTTCTTTGATGAGCCCAGTAACAAAGACTTTCAATGGACACATTAATATACTTGTTTTTTCCTTATGTCAATGTTAAACTTTTGTAGTTACATTTAAATGTGCATTTTTTTTCTATGCTTCAATAAGCCTGCATCAAAATTGTCTGTAAAGTAGAGACCAGACTGCATCTACAGAATCACTTAAACCTAGCTGGCAAAGGAAAACTCAGCACAGTAAAGAAAATAACACATCAAAAAATTTAAAGAAAAGATGTAGTGTACAGGCCAAATAACTGTGACGATAAGCCCTTAAAAAAGAGTAAAAAATATCCTTGGGTTAAAAACAACTACAGAAATAACATGAAAGAGAAACTAACAAGATGCTTACTTAAAGAATATTACCAACATAAATATTTTACTATATGATTTTAAAGTAACTTCATAGCTTAACTTTGTTTTAGGTTCAATTGTAGAACCTTTGTGTTACATTCAATTGATTTTCAATAGTTTTATATTCATTTGGTAATATTCTCTTTACAAAGCTATTTTTAAATCTATAATTTCTTTATAAATCCGACACATAAGTCAACATTCGTAGCACATACTCAGTCTTTTTTACGTCCTTCTCTATACTTTCCTTGTCATAAACAAACTATACTGAGGATAATAGTAATTTTTTTCTAGCATTTCTTTGAGAACGTATAGCCCCTTATGTTTTCTATTCATTTTCACTATTGATAAAGGCTAGGGTAATAGTAGAATAGAAAAGTATACCGATGGCACAGTAAAGCTCCAATATACTTGTCCTTGTGAATTAGTAAAGTCGATTCTGCAATTAAGGATTCCAAAGTTCTATAAAACAAAAAAAACAAAACAAAACAAAAAAACCTGGTAAGCTAGAAAACACACTCGAAACAAGAAGATATTCATCTTTTTCAGGTTCTTCCATATATTAATTGTGTAGTTTAGGGCTTGACATTTGAAGACACTATGCCTCAATCTTCTAATCTACACAATGAGAGAGTTGGCAATATCAGGACCCAAACCTGGCTGGCCAAGACATTAGAATCGCCTGGAGGCTCTCTAAAAAGAGAGTCCTAGGAACCACTCAGGAGGCACTGAATCTAGGGAAGCAAGTTATGGGAATCCATCTTATAATTTATAGACTGGTTCTTGGAAAGCCATACGAATGGATCTACACTTTAGATACACTGAGTCAGATAAAATCTAAGATTCCTTTACAGAGTACTGCAGTTCTGTAAAAAGTGAAAATGGTAAATATCAAAGTATTTCCCTTCACTTCTTTGTCCTCACTTTTGTGATGGATAGTCTCTGCCAGAATGTTTTTCAAGACCTTTTAGAAACCTCTCCAAAGTCCAAGCACAAAAGCTGGAAGTTGGAAGTAGGAGTCATTTCTAGACATAAAGTGGCTCTAGAGACCTGAGTAGCAGGAATTCATGGACCTTCACCCTGATTTAGATCACCAAGAGACTCAATTGCATTCTGCCCATCCAGGACTCTGTCTCTTTCAGATCCCACCTGGCCAATTTGTTCCTACATTTCAGTGAGAATTCTGGAAAGAGGGAATCTAATTGACCTCGCTCAACTATTCTTTCCAGTCCACACAATTATAGAGGGCCTGACTTTGAGTTGGGTATATACTGCAGGTAATCAACTACTACACGTGTGTAAGTAAAGACCCAGTGCTATCCCTCTGCCGGGGCCTGTGGGTAAGACAGATTCAACTGGCATATTCTTCTCAGGTACAGCTAATAAGCCAGTTTTTTTTTTCTTTTTAATAGGTCAATATTATTCATGTTATGTAGACAAACTTAAAGCTTCATTTTTGTATGTAATATTGGAAACTTACTTACCAAACTTTCATATACAATGTGACATCCTATGGGAAAATCCTTATTAACCAAATTCTAAACCATACAATAGCCTAGACTTTTTCAGGGAACTCATGAGATAAAGATTAACTTGTGCTACCTTGGGTCCAGTTTAAATTTTTATGACTCTTTGTGTAACGAAGGTATAAACTACGCAAAAGCTGAGATACGCTGCCATTAAGAGGGTGTGGTGTCTCATTCATATATTAGATAAGCATAAGTTTCCTTCCCTTTGCTCCACAGAGCTGAGGAAAAAGGGACCAATTCATAAATTTACAACAAGAGACCTGATGAAGGTTAGTGCACAACTCTCATGCCTGCCAGCTGTTCGTAGCTCAATCAGAACAGCCTGCTACTAGTCTCCAATTTAAGTACACTTAGATCGCAAACATTATCCTGTTCCTTAGAATTGGCATTCAACTTTGCGACTGCTTCTCAAAATCACAGTCCATTCTCCATTCCAGAATTAAAACTAAATTGGATATTTTTATTTCTTTCCACGGCTAACACATTGCTGGGTACCATTTGTTATCAAGGCATTGCACAAGCTGTTCCCAGTTTAATGACTATTTGTGCCAGACCATAAATTTCAAGGTCAGCTCAAAGTCACGCAGCACTGTGCCAGAGGATGCGGGAATCTGTGAGTGAACTTCCTTGGCAGTTCTCTCCAAGTGATATTTCCACATTCTTCTTCTGGGGTCCTATATGAGAGTAAAAGGGGTGTTCACGCAGATGTCGCTGTGACAAGAGCACAGCTTTAAAAAGATTGTATTATTGTTCTAGTTTCACACAGTCCCTTTAATTTACATAAATACCATATTAATCTAAAGTCAAGATACTTATTAAAATGTTTGCAGATAAGATCTGTCATCTGAAAATGCACGAGGGCTGATTCTGAGCTTTATGAGTGAGGTCCTGGCTATGTCTACACACACAGAATAACAGAAACTAGTCTTGTAGTATGGTTCACACACTCATCTTTAAGATCAATGTAGTTTACTGCACGGTTGATTTTGTTAAAGTGATCAGTATTGATCATAAAGACACACTACGTTAATGTATCAGCAGTTTAGTTCCTCCATGCATGCATCCTCAGCCATCATCCACCAGATGCTGCCAGTGTAGACACTGGGCATTTCAGTAGGCACGGTCATCATTTCAGGCCACTGGGACATCATTTTGCTAAATGCAGTGGCTGCATTACTTTATTTCTCAGAGATACTCCTGAATCTATGTTCAGGTGAATAGAGAAGACAAGACACGTTTTTTTTTTTTAAATCAAGGTTCTTTAGTCAGTAATCAAAATGTCCAGTGCCTTGTGATAAGCAAAACTTTGAATTTGGTTTAATCTTGAAGCCTCAGAGGTCACACACACACACACGCCTCTAACCTGTGTTTGGGCTTCCTGAAGACGTGAGACCAGTGCTCAGAGGAGGGAATAGAGACAACTTCTCTCCTTCCTTACCCAACACAGGATTTCTCCCTTTTCTTCGCAGTCCTACTGGGTTTGGAGTATAGGGAGAGAGAGGAGGCAGTGTCACAGCCCAGTTCTTATTTCAGAGTTGCAGGGCTTTCCCTGCCTGTTGATGGGCTTGACCATTTGCTGGATTCTTCTCATCCCTGGGGACCTCTGACTTGCTGTTCTGTGGATGGAGATGGTCCCTTCACCTCGTCCCTAAGCCTTCCTCACTCCCTAGGGATCCTGTGACACTGTTAACTTCTCTGCTAAGGTCTGTTCCCTCTCTTGCTCACATGAATCATATGCTTGGCCCCAGCAGACTTTAAGAGTAAAGGCTACACCACCGAGCAGTCTCTGGGTCCCCCCTTACCACCTGATATCTCAGGCAATTGATGGAACTGCAGCTATGCAATCCTGATTTTAAACAGCATTTCACTTTGAACTAAAAACTCTGCTCAGAGACAAAATACAACATCATGAGCTACCCAAGATAACTTTAGATCACTTTTCCCACATCATATTGAAGGCCACAAACTTACTGCCCCATATAGCTAACGACTCTAGGATTGTACCATTTTCAGACTAAGGGAGGGACCTCCTTTATTCGATTATATCCATTTTTACTTGTTGTTGTCTCTCCAACTCTAGAGTTCCACTGTAGCTCCAATGTCTGGAATTTGCTTGGTGAATGAATGACAAAATAAATGAAATGCCAATCTTGAAATTCAAGCGTTCATGTGAACTAGGTTTTACTTCACAGACCCCACCCCTGCTAGAATGCAGCCTCCAGAAGCTCAGAAGTTTCCGGGGTGGCTATACACTATAGTACCTGTAAGGGAGATGATATCCAATAAATATTTTTGCTAACTAGATTGAATGAATGCTTCATACAGCTTGAGTGGAGGAAATGACTGGCACATTGTGGATTCTCTGTGGAGTGTGGCTGTGGCTTGGAGGCAGAGGTTCAGTCCTTTTCCACATGACTTCTGACATTATGTGTAAAAGGGTGGATTGTCTCATATTATGTTGGTTTTTCTCTTTTTCTATTTTACTCAAATGTTGAGCATCTTCAAAATAAGCAACCTCCAGGGGGTAATTTTCTATGTTGTCAAATGTAAGCATTGTTTTTAAAAAATATAAACATTTTAAATGTATAGTTAAATAGTCACAGATTCTCAAGTAGTGTGTTTTGGCTCATAAATGTTTGTAATTTGAGGTTTAGGAATACATCACTGATACCAGAATTTTCTTCACTGTGGGTGGGTGTGTGTGCGTGTGTGTGTGTATGTGTGTGTGTGTGTTTTCTGTCAGTCGATTTCTGGAAAGAGTTTGACAACTTTGCCTGCCAAGTTTTT